>NC_023750.2:22051654-22165828 GCF_000499845.2 Phaseolus vulgaris
TGTAAAGCATTTTGATGGAAACATTCTAGAATCTAGGGTTGTGTGGCCGGTCATTGCACATGGCACATGGCTTAGAATTTAGATTTAATTTTGGTTTTCTTTTCCTTAGAATTTAGCTTAACATTTACGTCCAAGATAGCTTATAAATAGGAAGGCTATCTCATTGTATTTTTCAAGTTTAATTGAGTAAGGTTATGCTGCCATTTTTGTGCACAAGCTTTACTTCTCCTAGAAATCTAGGCTCTAAACTTCAATCCTTTCACCTTCTCCCTTGAGCTGGCCGAACCACTCAAACACCATACTCATCATGCACCTACAAGGCCAACACAACTCCTAGGAGGGTCTTGATCATCTCACCCATTGCTTCCGCACCTTATTTTCTACTTTGATTCAAGAAGAACACATGAAAATGCCATCATTTGGTATCATGAGCTTTTGGTTCTTCAAGATGAGTAGCTTGGTCTTTTAAATTTTCAGTTCTTCTTTATTTCATATTGTCATTTAAATTCCATACTTGTCTTGCTGTTTTTTACTTTTTAAATTGTTCTTGGTGTGCTTATGGAAGATCCAACCGAAGCACAATTGTTCAATTGATCTTGAACAAATTCTGTGCAGCTTGTGATAGGATTCCTTACACCATTGAGTGGCTGTTTTCTTTTAGGAATTTGAGTCCTTATTGCTTTCTTAATTTTGCTTCATTTTATGCTTTGAGTCTTTATTTTCTGAATCTATAAATGTTGTGTCAAGTCATGTGAATCCATATTTGTCAACAATTCTTAGTAGTCCTATTATTGGCTTGATTGTTTCTTGCTTTTGGGTCTCTTTAATTTGTTTGAATCTGCTGTTCTTTGATCCTTTGGTGCCTTTTTTATTTTTAGTTTGAGTTCATATTGTGTTTAGATCATACACAATTCTATTTCACAAATTTCCATTGTGTCTAAACTTTGGTATCTTGTTGTTTTTGTTTCCAGTTTTCAGATTCCCCTGTTTACACCTTCTCTGTTTTGGCTGTTTTAACCCAGAAAAATATTTCCACCCATAGGAAAATTCTGATTTTCTGGAAAATGCAAGTTTAAAGTGTTATAGAAAAGACAAAAAAAGAATTAGGTCAAAAGAAGCAACAGAAAAAAAATGATAAATCTTTTAAGATCAGAGTGCAAATCTGAAGCGCTCCAGCTGGCATAACCGAACACCAATTTTGCAAAATTTATTAAAACAAAATGGTGCATCCGTTTTTAGTGAATCCAAAGCCAGATTTTAGATAAGATCCTGAATATCTTGCATAACAAATTTCAGAGCCAAATTCCAAAAATACAGATCAGCATAAATCGGGGAACAAACACGTTTTCTGGCCCACAACATTTTCCAGTGGTGCTGTTTTTTTATTTGGTCATCTAATCTAGTGCTTTTCTTTAGGAATTCTTTTGTGTGCCAACCTTTTATTGAGTACCTTTAATTGTTTGCTTTAATTTCTTGAATCTCTTTCTAAGTTGTCATATTATAAATCCTTTTGGTGGTACTGTTTTCTTTCAATTAAATTTGTTTCTTGCTTTTGTTCCTTGACCTCTCTTTTTGGGTGCTGGAATTTAATTTCTCCCTTGGTGCTTATGTGCATGGAATTTGACTTGGTTTAAGGTTTAGCCCTTGTGAATAGGTGCTGGAAATTGGAGAATTAAAGCCAACATTCTAAGGAGGAGACAAAGCCAAAGCCGAAACAAACATTCTTGAAATAAACACTACAAACACTTGGAAGAGCAACAATCAAAGACAACAAGGAAGTGCACTAATCAAAAGAGGATCAACAAAGGGAGTTCTCTTATTTCCTTTGCAACTTGATTTATTGTTAATTACCTTGTTAACTACGCTTTAGACGGTGAGTGTGTCTTCAAGGGCTCAAAGTGTCCAAGAAGCCTCACCTAGGGCCGAATAGTATAGCATTCTTGATTAGTAATTGTTACTTGTTTGTAATTGCTTTTCTTTTGTTTTCATAGCTACGTTTTGCATGTTTATTTTTGTTTAATTTGTGTGCTAAACCGACTAGCTTTGATTGCATAGTTAGCTTGCATTGTTTTCTTGCATTTATTTCTCAACTTATTTGTGTTCTAAGTGTTTCACTAAGAGAAAGTCTTGTGTGAAGATATTGGGGGATAGTTTTTGGCAAGGAAAAGGCTTGGTACTTAAGTAGTCCTTTGTGACTCACCTCCCTTACCTGGAAAACTACCTTCTTTAACTCTCCTAAACTTTCTCAAAGTAAAACACCTATATACACAAAGTTTTAGCCATGTCTTCTTCTTCTCACTCTCCAAAGTCTATAGAAAGTGAAGTAAAATCTTTGAAAACTCTTTTAAAAGAAGTATCCCAAGCGGTACAATTGATATCTTTTAGACAATTGGAGAATGAGAACAAAATCAATGAGTTGGCTAAAGCTCAAGAAGAGAAATCACAAAAATCACAAAAATAAAAAAAAACTCATGCATCCCATTCTCAAAGTATTGAGTCTCTAGGGAGGGAAGCCGTAGAATCAATGATTATTACCAACCACCCCCTAGAAGAACTAGGCAAAGGGAACAAGAGGTGCCAAGGGAAACAAGAGTAGACCTACCTCATTTTCATGGAAAGGAAAATGTAGAAGTATATCTAGATTGGGAGATGAAGGTAGAGCAACTCTTTGATTGCCATAGGGTAAGTGAGGAACGAAAAGTACCCTTAGCCACCCTTAGTTTCCAAGGGAATGCCATGTATTGGTGGACCTCTCTCGAAAGAGATAGACGTCTTCATAGGGAACCTTCCATTACATATTGGAATGACCTTAGGGGAGCCCTAAGACGTCGACATATACCTTCCTACTACCATAGGGAGTTGATGGACAAGCTCCAAAGACTCCAACAAAAGAACATGAGTGTGGAAGAGTATAGGCAAAAAATGGAGCTCTACATGATGAGAGCATCCATTAGAGAAGAGGAGGAAACCACCATAGCTAGGTTCCTTAGTGGCCTATCACTTGAGATAAGAGATAGAGTAGAGCTCTTACCTTATCAAGACTTGAATGATTTGGTTCAACTTTGCATTAAAGTTGAGCAACAAAACTTGCGCAAAACCTCAAGTCAAAAGGTGAGCCCCTATTCTAGCTTTTATCCCAAGAAAGAGTTTAGAAGGGAGGGTAGTACATCCAAGGAAAAACCAAAAGAGCCTACCAAGCCCTTCACCAAAGAAACCTCAACCCCACCCATCCGACCTAGAGATGTTAAATGTTTTAAGTGCTATGGTAGGGGGCATGTGCAAGCACAATGTCCAAACCAAAGGACTTTGTTTCTTAAAGGTGTAGATGAGTACACTAGTGGCGAGGATGAGCCTAGTGAGAGAGAGGAAGGGGGAGAGGATGAGAGGGTAGCTCCACTAGAGGGAGAATTGCTTATGATTAGGAGAACCCTCAACAATCACCCTAGCACATCCATTGAAACACAAAGAGAGAACATATTTCATACAAGATGCAATGTTTTAGAAAACATATGCTCTCTCATTGTGGATAGTGGTTCTAGTTGTAATTGTTGTAGTGCTAGGATGGTTAAAAAGCTTAAGCTACAAGTGGTTCCCCACCCAAAACCTTACAAACTTCAATGGCTTAATGAAAATGGGGAACTACATGTAGACAAGCAAGTGGAAATCAAGTTTTCCATAGGGAACTACAAAGACAAAGTTTTATGTGATGTAGTGCCTATGGAAGCTTGCCATATCTTATTAGGGAGACCATGGCAATTTGATAAGAAAACCTTGCATGATGGTCTCACTAACGAGATTTCCTTCACCCATAAGTATAAAAAGTTTGTACTTAGTCCTTTACCACATTCTCAAGTGGTGAAAGACCAAATACAAATGAAACAAAAGAGGGATGAGGAAAACAAAAAAAAAAAAGAGCTAGAAAAAGAGAAAATCCTTAGGGATAGAAAGGCGTGGGAGAAGAGTGTTCCTTCCCACAAGGTTGGTCAACAAGAAAAACCTCTTGAAAATGTTTTTGAAAACTTGCTTCTTGTTGAACAACCAAGCCTTATCTTTTGTAAAGGAGCACTTACATGCACTGCCACAAGTAGTGAACTCATGGTTTTACCTCCTTAAGCAAAAAACCTTTTGAGTGAATTTGAAGATCTATTCTCCCAAGAAGGACCCATTGGGCTTCCTCCTCTTAGGGGGATAGAACATCAAATTGACTTTATACCGGGGGCAAGCCTACCAAATAGGCCTGCTTATAGAACCAACCCCGAGGAAACAAAGGAGATAGAATCACAAGTTCAAGACTTGTTGGAGAAGGGTTGGGTTCAAAAGAGCCTAAGCCCTTGTGTTGTACCTGTCTTGTTGGTTCCCAAAAAGGATGGAAAATGGCGTATGTGTTGTGATTGTAGAGCAATCAACAACATCACCATCAAGTATAGGCATCCAATCCCGAGGCTTGATGATATGCTTGATGAATTGCATGGGTCAACTCTATTCTCCAAGATTGACCTTAAAAGTGGATATCACCAAATTCGAATCAAGGAGGGTGATGAGTGGAAAACCGCTTTTAAGACCAAATTTGGATTATATGAGTGGTTGGTGATGCCCTTTGGGCTTACTAACGCTCCAAGCACATTCATGAGGCTTATGAATCACACCTTGAGGGATTGTATAGGTAAATATGTAGTAGTTTACTTTGATGATATCTTAGTATATAGTAAAACCCTAGAAGACCATCTAAGCCACCTTAGGGAAGTTCTTCTAGTCCTTAGGAAAAATAGTCTATTTGCCAATAGGGATAAGTGTACCTTTTGTGTAGATAGTGTAGTCTTCTTAGGCTTTATAGTAAACAAAAAGGGGGTGCATGTAGATCCCGAGAAAATCAAAGCCATCCGCGAGTGGCCAACTCCACAAAATGTAAGTGAAGTAAGAAGTTTTCATGGGTTAGCAAGCTTCTATAGAAGGTTTGTGCCTAATTTTTCTAGCCTAGCTTCTCCTTTGAATGAACTTGTAAAAAAAGATGTTGCATTTTGTTGGAATGAAAAGCATGAGCAAGCCTTTCAAAGGCTAAAAGCTCAACTCACCAATGCACCCATCCTATCTCTCCCAAATTTTTCCAAAACTTTTGAGATAGAGTGTGATGCATCGGGGGTAGGCATAGGTGCGATTTTGTTGCAAGGTGGACACCCCATTGCTTATTTTAGTGAAAAACTCCATGGTGCCACCCTCAACTACCCCACCTATGACAAAGAGCTCTATGCTCTTGTGCGAGCCCTAAAGACTTGGGAACACTACCTTGTGTCCAAAGAATTTGTTATCCATAGTGATCACGAGTCTTTAAAATATTTAAAGGGCCAACACAAGCTCAACAAGAGACATGCTAAATGGATGGAATTTCTTGAACAATATCCTTATGTAATCAAATACAAGAAAGGGAGCACCAATATAGTGGCCGATGCTCTTTCAAGACGGCACACACTCTTTTCAAAACTAGGTGCCCAAATTCTTGGATTTGACCACATAAGAGAGCTTTACCAAGAAGATCAAGAACTCTCATCCATCTATGCCCAATGTCTACATAGAGCACAAGGAGGTTACTATGTGTCCGAGGGATATCTTTTTAAAGAAGGAAAACTTTGCATTCCCCAAGGAACACATAGAAAACTCCTTGTCAAAGAATCACATGAAGGGGGACTCATGGGCCATTTTGGAGTTGATAAGACTCTAGATCTTTTAAAAGCAAAATTTTGTTGGCCACACATGAGGAAAGATGTCCAACGACATTGTTCTAGATGTATCTCATGTTTAAAAGCAAAGTCTAGAACAATGTCGCATGGACTCTACACCCTTTTGCTGATTGCAAATGCTCCTTGGGAAGACATTAGCATGGACTTCATTTTAGGACTTCCTAGGACTGCAAGAGGCCATGACTCTATCTTTGTGGTAGTGGACCGTTTTAGCAAAATGTCCCACTTTATTCCATGCCACAAAGTAGATGATGCTCAAAATATTTCTAAACTCTTCTTTAGAGAAGTGGTGAGACTCCATGGTCTCCCTAGAAGTATAGTGTCCGATAGAGATCCCAAGTTTATAAGCCACTTTTGGAAAACTCTTTGAGGTAAACTTGGAACAAGACTACAATTTTCAACTTCTTGTCATCCCCAAACGGATGGGCAAACCGAAGTAGTCAATAGATCTCTTGGAACTATGCTTAGGGCTATCATGAAGGGCAGCCACAAATCTTGGGATGAGTACCTTCCCCACATTGAATTTGCTTACAATAGAGTAGTTCACAAGACTACTAATGCTTCTCCTTTTGAGGTAGTATATGGTTTTAATCCTCTCACGCCCATGGATTTGATACCCCTTCCTAATCCACAAGATTTTGTGCATAAGGAAGGAGTACTCAAAGCTGATTTTGTCAAGAAAATGCATGAGAAGATTAAAATTCAAATACAACAACAAAATGAGAAGTACACAAAATACAACAACAAAGGGAAGAGAGAAATAATTTTTGAGGAAGGAGACTTAGTTTGGCTTCACCTTCGCAAAGATAGATTTCCAAATCAAAGGAAGTCCAAACTAAGTCCCCGAGGTGATGGACCTTTCCAAGTTCTCAAGCGAGTCAACAACAATGCATATAAGTTGGACCTACCTCTTGAATATGGAGTACATGACACTTTTAATGTAATTGATCTTTCTCCATTTGTAGGTACCAATGACGATGACGAGCTGGATTTGAGGACAAATCCTTTCCAAGGGGGAGGGGATGATGGAGGAGGGCCAAGCACACCTACCCAAGGAAGCCAAGGCCCAAGCCAAGGAGAGCGTCTAGACCAAGACCAAGGTGAGCATCTAGGACGTGAAGGTGAGCGTCTAGGACGTGAAGGAGGGAGGCTATCCATGGAGCTAGACTGTCTAGGCCCCCTTACAAGATCAATGGCCAAACATGCTCAAACACAAGTAAATGAAGCCACGGATGGAAGAGAGAAGGCTTTGTATATGTTTGCATAAAGGCCCATTAGGGGTACTTAGTAGATAGGATAGTGTAGAAAGCACTTTTGATGGAAACATTCTAGAATCTAGGGTTGTGTGGCCGGTCATTGCACATGGCACATGGCTTAGAATTTAGATTTAATTTTGGTTTTCTTTTCCTTAGAATTTAGCTTAACATTTACGTCCAAGATAGCTTATAAATAGGAAGGCTATCTCATTGTATTTTTCAAGTTTAATTGAGTAAGGTTATGCTGCCATTTTTGTGCACAAGCTTTACTTCTCCTAGAAATCTAGGCTCTAAACTTCAATCCTTTCACCTTCTCCCTTGAGCTGGCCGAACCACTCCAACACCATACTCATCATGCATCTACAAGGCCAACACAACTCCTAGGAGGGTCTTGATCATCTCACCCATTGCTTCCGCACCTTATTTTCTACTTTGATTCAAGAAGAACACATGAAAATGAAGATGGCATTTTCATGAAGTTCTTCTTGAATCAATGTAGAGTATGGGGCGGAAGCAATGAATGAGAGTGAGCAAGATCCTCCTAAGAGTGGTGTTGATCTTGTAGGTGCATGATAAGTATGGGTATTGAGTGGTTCGGCCAGCTCAAGGGAAAAGATGAAGGAATTGAAGTTTAGAGCCTAGGATTCTAGGGAGAAGCAAAGTTGACCACAAATGGGCAGCATAACTTTACTCACAATAAACTTGAAAATACAAGGTGTAGGCTCCTCCTTTTATAGGCTAAGGAGGACCATAATGCAACCCTAATGCTAGCCAAATAAAATGTAAATGTGAAGCACATGGGTGCACATGGCACATGGTTGCACAAATGAGCACATGGGGAGGGGTGTGTCTAGTTTTTATGCTCACCCCCTCCATGGGCTTTCTAGACCGGCCTTGGTAAATTTAGAGGTTTTTTTAGAAACTCTAAGTTTACCTAGGTTGGTGTTTTAGGTGCCAAAATTAACTCTAAGAAAATTACAAATAAAGTTCCTATGCTAATTTTCACAAGAAATTAAAGTCTACTCTACACTAGAGTTTATGGCATTTGAACATGTAAAAGAACGTCTTCTTGGATCCTCTTGGCCATAACTCTATGGTTGGCCCAAATCTACCCTTTGGTGGGCTTGCATGTGGGCTTGTGCTTGGGCCTCTTCCATCATCCCCTCCCTCTTGAAAAGGATTTGTCCTCAAATCCATTGCTTCTTCTTCTTCATGGCTAGGGGAATGGATGTGGCTGGATGGTGTCCATCATCTCCTCCTTCTTGAGAAGATCTATCCTCAGATCTATAGACTTGATCTCGGATAGCAACCTTTTGCTTCGCCAAAGCTTGTCCTCCTGGATCAAACGTCCACCTATAGAAATAATCAAATAAGGCATAGGTGTTAGTTTGCAAATTAATTTTACTAGGTTGCCATTTTTGTTTTTCTTTTGGTTTTGGCAACCTTGGACAAAGTTTCTCTTTTAATGGTTGTGTGTGGTCTCTAATCATCTTATGTATTTTAAAATGTTCATTTGTGGTTACTTTCTCTTTAGGCATAAATCCTATAGAAGATGGTAACAACTTAAAAGGAGAAAGATGATTGAACCCACACATAACTTTAAAAGTAGAAATATAAATAGTTTTGTGAACTACTTTATGGTATGTTTGCTCACCTCTAGAGTTGTGTGTGCACTTCATGATTATTCTAGGCATAGTAGAAAGAGCTAGATTTTCAAATATATTTTGACCATGCGTTTGAGGATGATAAGAATTTAAAGTGTGCAATTTAGTTGCAAGTTTTCCAAAGGAAATCCTCAAATCATGGTTTGCGTAATTTGGAACTCTATTCAACACTATGCTTGAAGATAAACCATGAAGATGTATCACTTCTCTAGAGAAGAGTTTATCCATAACCATGAAGATTGAATCACAACCTTTTGTTGTCCTAGGGAGTTTTAATATGAAATTTATATCTTCCCAAGGATCATTTGCAAAAGGTGAAGGAGTATAGAGTTTATGAGACATTGCCTTGGGCGTAGTTTGAAAACAAGAATTGTACCTAAGGTAATGTCTTTGAACTTCTTTTCTCATGGGGGACAAAAGTTTTCCTTTTAAAAGCTCTAGAGTTTTATCAACTCTAATTTGTCCCATGAGTTCTCCTTCATGAAGACTTTTTCTCTTATGTGTAAGGATAGTCTCGTTGTGACAACCATTGTTTATAAGGATTTGTACACTTTGCAATGGTTGTCTCAATAAGACATGACAAGTTTCTTTAGGCACTACTTCACATAAAAAATTGTTTTTGTAGATGCTTATAAAAAACTTGACATTCACTTGGTGATATCCTAGCACATATGAGAAATAATCTATTTCATTTTTATCTATGCAAGCTTCTTTTAAAGACTCTTCTTTTTCACTTAGGCTTGCAAGTGTTCCTTTACAAAAGGTAAGGCTTTGAGGTTGTTCAACAAGACACATATTTTCAAAGGTATTTTTAAATCTTTGGTCTTGTTGAATGACCTTGTGGGAAGGAACACTCTTCTCCCACGCCTTTTGTTCTTCAAGGGTCTTCTCATGCTTTTCTTTTTCTTCTTTTTCTTTAGCTTCCCTTTCGACTTCCCCTCTCTTCTTTTGTATTTTTCTTTCCTTTCTTTCTTTATGGGAAGCAAACAATTTTTCTACCCTCATTTCCCAATCTAGGCAAGCTTCTATATTTTCTTTTCCATGGAAATGGGGTTGGTCTACCCTAACCTCTCTTAGGTTTTCATGTTCTTTTCTATCTCCTCTATGTCTTCTAGGGGGTGCTTGATAATAATCATTTACTCTAATGCTTCCCTCCCCAAAAGAATCATGATCTTTAGAGATATATGCATGAGAAGGTAATTTTTTTAGAATGTGAGACTTCTCATCCTTTGCTTTAGTCAAAACATTAAGTTTAGTCTCACTCTCCAATTGTCTATATGCAATTGATTGCACAGTTTGTGAAACTTCTTTCAAAAGAGTTTTTAAATATTTTAATTCACTTCCAATAGACTTTGTAGAATGAGAAGAAGAAGACATGGCTAAAGCTTTGTGTATATAGGTGTTTTACTTTGAGAAAGTTTAGGAAAGTTAAAGAAGGTAGTTTTCCAGGTAAGGGAGGTGAGTCACAAAGGACTACTTAAATACCAAGCCTTTTCCTTGCCAAAAACTATCCTCCAATATCTTCACACAAGACTTTCTCTTAGTGAAACACTTAGAACACAAATAAGTTGAGAAATCAATTTTTTTTTTCAATGCAAGAAAACAATGTATGCTAACTAATTTAACAAAGCTAGTCGGTTTAACACAAAATAAGCATGCAAAGCGTTACTACTAAGCAAAAAGAAAGACAATCACCAACAATTAACAAAATTAAACATGCAAAACGTAGCTATGAAAGCAAAAGAAAAGCAATTACAAACAAGTAACAATTACTAATCAAGAATGCTATACTATTCGGCCCTAGGTGAGGCTTCTTGGACACTTTGAGCCCTTGAAGACACACTCACCGTCTAAACGTAATTAACAAGGTAATTAACAATAAACCAAGTTGCAAAGGAAATAAGAGAACTCCCTTTGTTGATCCTCTTTTTGGTTAGTGCACTTCTTTGTTGTCTTTGCTTGTTGATCTTCCTAGTGTTTGTAGTGTTTTCAAAAATGCTTGTTTCGGCTTTGGCCTTGTCTTCTCCTTAGAATGATGGTCTTTAATTCTCCAATTTCCAGCACCTAGCAAAGGGCTAAACCTTAACCAAATCAAGTTCCCATTCACATAAGCACCAAAGAAGAATTAAATTCCAGCACCCAAATTAGAGGTCAAAGAACAAAAGCAAGAAACAAATTTAATTGAATAAAACAGTACCACCAAAAGGATTTAGATTGTGACAACTAGAAAGAGAGTCAATTAAGTAAAGCAAACAAATAAAGGTACTCAATTAAAGGTTGGCACACAAAAGAATTCCTAAAGAAAAGCATTAGATTAGATGACCAAAAAAAAAACAGCACCACTGGAAAATGTTGTGGGCCAGAAAACGTGTTTGTTCCCCGATTTATGCTGATCTGTAATTTTGGAATTTGGCTCTGAAATTTTTTATGCAAGATATTCAGGATCTTATCTAAAATCTGGATTTGGATTCACTCAAAACGGATGCACCATTTTTGTTTAATAAATTTTGCAAAATTGGTGTTCGGTTAGGCCAGCTGGAGCGCTTCAGATTTGCACTCTGATCTTAAAAGATTTATCATTTTTTTTCTGTTGCTTCTTTTGACCTAATTCTTTTTTTGTCCTTTCTATAACACTTTAAACTTGCATTTTCCAGAAAATCAGAATTTTCCTATGGGTGGAAATATTTTTCTGGGTTAAAACAGCCAAAACAGAGAAGGTGTAAACAGGGGAATCTGAAAACTGGAAACAAAAACAGCAAGATACCAAAGTTTAGACACAATGGAAATTTGTGAAATAGAATTGTGTATGATCTAAACACAATATGAACTCAAACTAAAAATTAAAAAGGCACCAAAGGAGCAAAGAACAGCAGATTCAAGCAAAATAAAGAGACCCAAAATCAAGAAACAATTAAGCCAAATAAAAGGACTACTATGAATTGTTGACAATATGGATGAACATGACTTGACAAAACATGTATAGATTCAGAAAATTAAAGACTCAAAGCATAATATGAACCAAAATAATGAAAGCAATAATGACTCAAAGACTAAAAGAAAACAACAACACAAAGGTGTATGGAATCCTATCACAAATTGCACAAGAACTTGTTCAAGATCAAATGAACAAGAGTGCTTCGGTTGGATCTTCCACAAAGCACACCAAGAACAAATTAAAATGTAAAAAACAGCAAGACAAGTAAGGAAAGTAAATGACAAAATGAAATAAAGAAGAACTAAAATTGAAAAGACAAGGAGCTACTCATCTTGAAGAACCAAAGCTCATGATACCAAATGATGGCATTTTCATAAAGTTCTTCTTGAATCAATGTAGAGTATGGTGCGGAAGCAATGAATGAGAGTGAGCAAGATCCTCCTAAGAGTGGTGTTGATCTTGTAGGTGCATGATAAGTATGGGTATTGAGTGGTTCGGCCAGCTCAAGGGAAAAGATGAAGGAATTGAAGTTTAGAGCCTAGGATTCTAGGGAGAAGCAAAGTTGACCACAAATGGGCAGCATAACTTTACTCACAATAAACTTGAAAATACAAGGTGTAGGCTCCTCCTTTTATAGGCTAAGGAGGACCATAATGCAACCCTAATGCTAGCCAAATGAAATGTAAATGTGAAGCACATGGGTGCACATGGCACATGGTTGCACAAATGAGCACATGGGGAGGGGTGTGTCTAGTTTTTATGCTCACCCCCTCCATGGGCTTTCTAGACCGGCCTTGGTAAATTTAGAGGTTTTTTTAGAAACTCTAAGTTTACCTAGGTTGGTGTTTTAGGTGCCAAAATTAACTCTAAGAAAATTACAAATAAAGTTCCTATGCTAATTTTCACAAGAAATTAAAGTCTACTCTACACTAGAGTTTATGGCATTTGACAATGTAAAAGAACGTCTTCTTGGATCCTCTTGGCCATAACTCTATGGTTGGCCCAAATCTACCCTTTGGTGGGCTTGCATGTGGGCTTGTGCTTGGGCCTCTTCCATCAATGTAGGTGATGAAGATGAAGATTAGGTCCTAGAAACTAGGCAAAAGCAAAGTATGGCATAATGTTGGCAGCATAACTTTACTCTCATTAATCTTGCAAATACATGAGCAAGCCCTCTTTTTTATAGTGTTTAGAGGGCTGGAAATTCAAAAGAAAGTGGAGGGAAATTCAAATGAGAAGCATTTGAATTTGGAGCCAATTCCTAGTCACAAGGAAAGTGTGACTTGGTTTCTATTTTGGCACCTCCTAAATCTATACCTACACCTTCTTTTGTGTCACATGGAAGGTGTGACTTAGCTTTATACATTTGCACCTCTTATATTTATATCTACACCTCCCTTTATGTTCTACTAAAAATACTCAAAAGTAATTACAAAAGAAAGACATCCAATGATGCTTAGTTTGCCCATATCTTCTATTTGTTGGGCTTGAGTTGAAGCTTGAACTTGTATTTGGGCTTGGGCTTTTTCTATCATGGGCTTGGGCCTCTTCCATCATCCCCTCCTTCTTGAGAGGATTTGTCCTCAGATCTACAGGTTTGATCTCGAACAACAACCTTATTCCTATTTTGAAAACTAGGCTCGTCCTCCATGATCAAATGTCCATCTCTGTGAGTCATCAAACAAATCAAATGTGTTAGTTTGAGCAGTTGTGTAAACATTAATTTTAGGAAGTTGCGATTTCTTTTGTTTTTCTATTGTTTTTGGCAACTGTTAGAATATATGGCCTTAAACGAGAGGGGGGTGAATTGTTTAAGAAAGATTTTCGCAGACTTTTAACCTTAGAATGAAAATACTTTGAAAGAACCTTGATTAAGGATTCAGTTTTTCCAAAACAAATAGCAAAAGCACAAAGCTGGAAAAACAATCGGTTGTTTATACCAGTTGCAAAATAACAAAACTGAATTAAAGAGATAGGGATAGAGAAATTGTACACAGTTGTTTATACTGGTTCACTCCAAGCAAGAGCAACATCCAGTCTTCTCAGAAACCCTGAGGATATCCACTAAGCAATCACCATTTGATCACTTACACCACAACCAAGAGAATGACCTTGAACACCTCAAGAAACACACTCTCCTTGGCCAACACTAAGATTGCTGATCTTGAACACCTCAAGAACACACAGCCAATCTCAGCAAAACACACACACGAATTGTTCAGCAGTTTTACAAAGATTACACTTGTTACAGATGAATATCTGAAATCAATACAAGTAAAATCCTATTCAGCACCTTGATCAATCTCTCAACTCTTAAGCAATCTCAGAACTCTTTGAAAAATTCTCAGATCAAAACTTTGTTTCAAGATTCTTAAAACATAAAAACAGTTTTTCAGAATATATCTAAGAATATAGTTTGTTATTAAATCTTAACAAACTCTTAATTGCATTTAAAGTAGATTGGTCAAAGCATTTAATGACTGGAGCGTATTCAGTTAAAGCATTTAAAGGTCAGTCAAAGAAAACAGTTTTTCTGTTATGGTTTTAAAACAAACAATCGATTGTTTCCTCGAATCAATCGATTGTATTGTTACTTAACGAAATCACCATTCAAAAACAGTTTTCAAACTTTCTCAAAACACCTAAGTGTAAACAATCGGTTGTTTCGACAAAACAATCAGTTGTTTCAACTTAGTTTAAAAAACATTTTGCTTTGATAAAAATTGAGATGCTAATTGCTTTGAGATTTAATCCAAGGGTTGATTACAACATTGAACTACCCCAGAACAAAGCTTAAACCAGCACAGCAGCATCAAGCAAAGCAGAGGCTTCATCATCCTTCAAAGGATTTGGATTCTTCAAAACATTGAACACCACTTGGTTCAACAATCTCCCCCTATTTGATGAAGACAAATCCCTGGTGCTTGTGTTGTACTGATTAAATCTGAAGCAGTTCCTGCAGAGAAAGCATTCATACTATCCAAAGCTTCTTACTGCAGCAAGTTAGATTATAACTCTTTAAACACAATAAACAATCGGTTGTTTACACGTAACAATCGGTTGTCTCTATCAGCAGCAGCAGAAAACAATTTTATACTTCAGAGATTTAAACATTTTATGCATATGAGACACAGATATACAAGAACCAATAATTCTACCCCTATTTGTCTTCACAAAAAGACTTTAACATGTATCAAAAACAGATTTAAGAGAGATTATTAAGATCAAGAATAACTAACTCATTTCTTACGAAGAAAAACCTCTCTTTTGGCAAAGGCTTTGTGAAGATGTCAGCTAGCTGCAGTTTGGTCTCCACAAACTTTACTTTACAGTTCCCATTTTGCACATGATCTCTGATGAAATGATGTCTTATTTCAATATGTTTGGTCCTTGAGTGCTGGATTTGATTTTTGGTAAGATTTATTGCACTTGTGTTATCACACATCAAAGGAACTTTGCTGATTTGTAAACCAAAATCTGCAAGTTGTTGTTTGAGCCATAGGATCTGTGCACAGCAGCTACCAGCAGCTATATATTCTGTCTCAGCAGTAGAGAGAGCAACACATGCTTGCTTCTTGCTATGCCATGAGATTAGGCTTGAGCCAAGAAGGTGACAAGTGCCACTTGTGCTCTTTCTATCTAGCTTGCAACCTACAAAGTCAGAATCTGAATAACCAATTAAATGTATTGGAGAATGAGAAGGATACCATAGTCCTACAGATGATGTTCCTTTGAGATATTTCAGAATTATTTTTGCAGCTTTGAAGTGTGACTCTTTAGGATTTGCTAGATATCTTGCACATAGACACACCGCAAACATGATGTCCGGCCTACTTGCTGTTAGATAAAGCAATGATCCAATCAAACCTCTGTATTTTGTTTGATCTATACTCTTTCCAGCAGCATCTGCATCCATGTAGCAGCTTGATGGCATTGGAGTGCTTGCCTCTTTGCAATTTTCCATTTCAAACTTTTTGAGAATTTCCTTGCAATACTTTGATTGACTTAGGAAGATTCCATCCTTTGTTTGTTTAACCTGCAATCCAAGAAAGAAAGATAGTTCTCCCATCATAGACATTTCAAACTCACCTTTCATTGCAGCCACAAATTCTTCACACAACCTATCTTGTGTAGCACCAAAGATGATGTCATCAACATAGATTTGCACAAGGATTATTTCTGCATTTGACTTCTTGATGAAGAGAGTTTTGTCTACCATTCCTCTTTCATAACCATGGGATAGCAGAAAGTTGCTAAGCCTCTCATACCACTGCCTTGGAGCTTGCTTCAGTCCATACAAAGCTTTCTTCAACTTGAAGACATGGTTGGGATACTTGTGATCTTCAAAATCCGGTGGTTGATCTACAAAGACTTCCTCATTGATGTAGCCATTCAAGAAGGCACTCTTTACATCCATTTGGAAGAGTTTAAAACAACTCATGCATGCAAAAGCCAGCAGCAGCCTCACAGCCTCCAATCTAGCCACAGGAGCAAAGGTTTCACCATAGTCTATGCCCTCTTCTTGATTGTAGCCTTTGGCAACTAGCCTTGCTTTGTTTCTAGTGATCACTCCATCCTCATCTAGCTTGTTCCTGAAAACCCATTTTGAACCAATAATATTCATTTCATTTGTTTTAGGGACAAGAAACCATACCTCATTTCTTTCAAATTGGTTTAGCTCTTCATGCATAGCTTCAACCCACTTCTCATCCTTGAGAGCTTCTTCAATTGACTTTGGTTCAATTTGAGAAACAAAAGTTGTGTGCCTGCAGTAGTTTGAGATGGAGCTATGTGTGGAGACACCTTCCTTTATCTGCCCTATGATGTTATCCACTGACAGATCTCTAGGAATCCTCCACTCTTTGGGCAGTTCACTCTGTTGCATAATTTCAATTGGTTGTTTCTGCGAATCAATCGGTTGTTTTTCTGCACAGATATCTAGCTTCTCCAAACTGATGCTCTGTTCATCTTCCTCAGCACTGATCTTTGGGTTCTCACTGATTCTGCGATCTACCTCATCAAAGACTACATGTACTGATTCTTCTACAGTCATCAATCTTTTGTTGTAGACTCTATATGCATGGCTTGTGAGAGAATAACCAATGAAAATGCCAAGGTCAGCTTTCTCATCAAACTTTCCCAAGCTTTCCTTTCCATTGTTAAGAACGAAACAGCTACAACCATAGACTTTGAGGTGACTGATGTTAGGCTTCCTTCCATTGAAAAGTTCATATGGAGTTTTCTTCAAGATGGGCCTTATAAGCACCCTATTCATCACATAACAAGAGGTGCTCACTGCATCAGCCCAAAAATACTTAGGAAGTGATGACTCACTAAGCATTGTCCTTGCAAGCTCTTCAAGAGATCTGTTCTTCCTCTCTACAACTCCATTTTGCTGTGGTGTTCTTGGAGCAGAGAAATTATGTAGAATCCCCAACTTCTCACAAAACTTTGCAAACTTCTCATTTTTGAATTCTTCTCCATGGTCACTTCTTATGGAGCCTATGTTGTTGTTCTTTGTGTTTTGAAGCCTTCTTGCTAGCTTTTTGAATGCAGCAAAGGCATCACTCTTTGATTCCAAGAACAAAGTCCAAGTGTACCTAGAGAAATCATCAACAATAACAAGAGCATAATAATTTCCACCAAGACTCATAGTTCAAGAGGGTCCAAAGAGATCCATGTGAAGGAGTTCAAGAGGTCTCAATGAAAAGACAATATTTTTGGTTTTAAAAGAACTTTTCACTTGTTTCCCTTTTTGGCAAGCTTCACAAATGTGATCCCTCTCAAACTTGAGTTTTTGCAGCCCAATCACAAGATCTTTTGATATTAGCTTGTTCAAATGATTCATGTGAATATGAGCAATTCTTCTATGCCAAAGCCAAGATTCATCTTGCTTGGATAGAAGACATCCAATTGAACATGGTGAAGAGATATCTAGAAGATACACATTATTAACTCTCTTACCTACCAACATTACCTCTTTGGTGTTGGGTAGACATATTTCACATGTGTTTGTCTTGAACATCACTTGATATCCCTTGTCACATAGTTGGCTAATACTCAGAAGATTATGCTTTAGGCCTTCAACAAAGAGCACATCATGAATCACCAAGATGCTTTCATCTCCTATGGATCCTCTTCCAATAATTCTTCCTTTGTTGTTGTCTCCATAGGTTACATGACCCTCTTGCTTGAAGGATATTCTCAGGAACTTTGATTTGTCCCCTATCATATGCTTGGAGCATCCACTGTCCAAGTACCAAAGTTGTTTTCTTTCCTCCAAGATATCCTACAAAAAAGATTTTCAAGTACATAGGTTTGGTCCCCTTATGAATGTGGGTCCATCTAGTTTATACTCATCAATACAAGCTTTATTTTTCTTGGGAATCCACTTCATAAGCCCTTTAGGAACAGCATGTTTTCTGATTTTACAGAATCGCACAGAATGGCCTCTTTTCATGCAATAGAAGCATGTAACAATCGGTTGTTTCGATGGTCCAATCGATTTTTTTTCTGGCATTTTCGAAAAAGATTTTGAAAATCTATCTTGCTTGTTTTGTGGACTAAAACCCAATCCAGATTTTCCAAAAACACAATTTTGAGATGCTAGCACACTCTCAAAGTTAGATTGGCCTTTAGAAAGCTTATCCACTGTTTTAACAAGATAGTGAACCTTCTTTTCAAGATTTTCGCAATTTTCACAAACTAGAGTGTCACACTTGCAAGAGGAGTTTTTGTAAATGATTTCCAGATTTTCAAAAATCCATTTTTGAATTTTCTAAATCCTCTTCTAGTGCCTTTACTCTGTTTTCAAGCCAGCTATTCTTTTCTTTCAATCGATTGTTCAAGAGAGCCAATCGATTGGCTTCTTCATGAGTTTCTTGAAAGGCTTGAAGCAATTGTCCTTAATTTTCAGAGTCTGAAGAGTTTGATGAACTTACACTACATGAGTCATCCTTCCTTCTGGCCATTAAGCAAAGATTGAGGCTTTTCTTGTTTTGCCTTTTCTTTCTTCTTGCTTGAGTCTTTGTCATTGCTTCCTTTGGTTCATGAACAACTTTGAGTGTCTCCCACATTTCCTTAGCAGTTTTGCACTTTGATATTCTGAAAAATTCATTAGTTTCTAGTGCAGAAGCTATAATATTTTGATCAGACTTATCAAGCTGAGCCATCTTACATTTATCATCTGTCCATTTGGACAAAGGTTTTGTAAAGAAAGCATTTTCCTTTTTGAATTTTGGAATGTAAGGACCATTCTCAATTGAGTCCCAAATTCTTTGATCAATGGATTCAATAAAGATTTTCATTCTTGCTTCCCAAAACTTATAATTCAATCCACAGAATAAAGGTGGTTTGTAGATTGAAGCACCCTCCTCAAAAGATAGTTTTCCAGCTATAGAAAACAGATTTTTAGATCAACTTGAATAACTTTCAAGAACCAAGCTTTTGATGCCCAATGTTAGAATATATGGCCTTAAACGAGAGGGGGGTGAATTGTTTAAGAAAGATTTTCGCAGACTTTTAACCTTAGAATGAAAATACTTTGAAAGAACCTTGATTAAGGATTCAGTTTTTCCAAAACAAATAGCAAAAGCACAAAGCTGGAAAAACAATCGGTTGTTTTAACGAAACAATCGGTTGTTTATACCAGTTGCAAAATAACAAAACTGAATTAAAGAGATAGGGATAGAGAAATTGTACACAGTTGTTTATACTGGTTCACTCTAAACAAGAGCTACATCCAGTCTTCTCAGAAACCCTGAGGATATCCACTAAGCAATCACCACTTGATCACATACACCACAACCAAGAGAATGACCTTGAACACCTCAAGAAACACACTCTCCTTGGCCAACACTAAGATTGCTGATCTTGAACACCTCAAGAACACACAGCCAATCTCAGCAAAACACACACACGAATTGTTCAGCAGTTTTACAAAGATTACACTTGTTACAAATGAATATCTGAAATCAATACAAGTAAAATCCTATTCAGCACCTTGATCAATCTCTCAACTCTTAAGCAATCTCAGAACTCTTTGAAAAACTCTTAGATCAAAACTTTGTTTCAAGATTCTTAAAACATAAAAACAGTTTTTCAGAATATATCTAAGAATATAGTTTGTTATTAAATCTTAACAAACTCTTAATTGCATTTAAAGTAGATTGGTCAAAGCATTTAATGACTGGAGCGTGTTCAGTTAAAGCATTTAAAGCTCAGTCAAAGAAAACAGTTTTTCTGTTATGGTTTTAAAACAAACAATCGATTGTTTCCTCGAATCAATCGATTGTATTGTTACTTAACAAAATCACCATTCAAAAACAGTTTTCAAACGTTCTTAAAATACCTAAGTGTAAACAATCGGTTGTTTCAACTTAGTTTAAAAAACATTTTGCTTTGATAAAAATTGAGATGCTAATTGCTTTGAGATTTAATCCAAGGGTTGATTACAACATTGAACTACCCAGAACAAAGTTTAAACCAGCACAGCAGCATCAAGCAAAGCAGAGGCTTCATCATCCTTCAAAGGATTTAGATTCTTCAAAATATTGAACATCACTTTGTTCAACAGCAACTTCTCATAATATTTCTCTATTTGTTGTTGTATTTGTTCTTGAATCCTCTCATGCATTTTCTTAACAAAATCATCTTTTGTAAATCCTTCCTTATGCACAAAGGTATGTAGATTAGGAAGGGGTAAGAAATCTAAAGGAGAAAGAGGATTAAGTCCATATACAACTTCAAATGGGAAAATATTGGTAGTTTTGTGAATTACGCTATGGTATGTATGCTCATCTCTAGAGTTGTGTTTGTCCTTTATGGTTATTCTAGGCATAGTATAAAGAGCTAGATTTTCAAATGTATTTTGACCATGCTTTTGAGGATGATAAGAATTTAAAGTGTACAACTTAGTTGCAAGTTTTTCGAAGAGAATCCTCAAATCATGGTTTGCGAAATTTGGAGCTCTTTCCAACACTATGCTTGAGGATAAACCATGAAGATGTAGCACTTCTCTAGAGAAGAGTTTATCCATGAAGATCGAATCAAAACCTTTTGTTGTCCTAGGAAGCTCTAATATGAAGTTTGTGTCTTCCCAAGGATCATTTACAAAAGGTGAAGGAGTATAGAGTTCTTGAGACATTGTCTTAGGCGTATTTGTAAAACAAGAAATGTATCTAAGGTAATGTCTTTGAACTTCTTTTCTCATGGGCGACAAAAGTTTTCCCTTTAAAAGCTCTAGAGTTTTATCAAGTTTATTTTGTCCCATGAGTTCTCCTTTATGAAGAGTTTTTCTTTTATGTGTGAAGGTAGTCTCGTTGATACAACCATTGTTCATGAAAATTTTAATGCTTTGCAAGGGTTGTCTCAATAAGACATGACAAGTTTCTTTAGGTACTACCTCACATAAAAAATTGGTTTGGTAGTTACCTATAGATAACTTGACCTTCACTTGGGGATATCTTGGTATATATGTAAAATAATCTATGCAAGCCTCTTTTAAGGATTCTTCTTTTTTTTCTATGCTTGCAAGTGTTCCTTTACAAAAGATAAGGCTTTGAGGTTGTTCAACAAGACACATATTTTCAGAGGTATTTTTAAATCTTTTGTCTTGTTGAATGACCTTGTGGGAAGGAACACTCTTCTCCCACGCCTTTTGTTTCTCAAGGGTCTTCTCATGCTTTTCTTTTTCTTTTTCTTTTTCTTTAGCTTCCCTTTTGACTCCCTCTATTTTCTTTTGTATTTTTCTTTCCTTTCATTCTTTATGGGAAGCAAACAATTTTTCTACCCTCATTTCCCAATCTAGGCAAGCTTCTATACTTTCTTTTCCATGGAGACGGGGTTGATGTACCCTAACCTCTCTTGGGTTTTCTTCTTCTTTTCTATCTCTTCTATGTCTTCTAGGGGGTGCTTGATAATAATCATTTATTCTAAGGCTTCCCTCCCCAAAAGAATCACGATCTTTAGAGATAGATGCATGAGAAGGTAATTTTTTTAAAATGTGAGACTTCTCATCCTTTGCTTTAGTCAATTCATTAGTTTTAGCCTCATTCTCCAATTGTTTAGAGGAAATTGATTGCATATCCTTGGAAAGTTGTTTCAAAAGAGATTTCAAGGATTTCACCTCACTTTTAAGAGATTTAGAGGAGTGAGAAGACATGACTAAAGCTTTGTGTTTAGAAATATTTTACTTTTAAGAAAGAGGAGGGAAGCTAATGAAGGTAGTTTTCCAGGTAAGAGAGGTGAGTCACAATGGACTACTTAAATACCAAGCCTTTGCCTTAGCCAAAAACTATCCCTCAAGACCTTCACTCAATTCTTTCTTTAGGTAAATCACTTGAAACACAATGAGGATGTAGAAATCAAATTTTGAATGCAAGAAAACAATGCAAACTATTTAACAAACAAAACAAATAATCAAAGCTTTAAACAAGACTAAACAAAAGCAATTAACAAAACAATTAACAATTGCTAAGCTAGAAAGTTCTAAACTAGTCGGCCCTAGGTGAGGCTTCTTGGACACTTGGAGCCCTTGAAGACACACTCACCGTCTAATCACGTAATTAAAGAAGTAATTAACACAAGTTAAGTTGCAAAGAAAATTAAGAAAACTCCCTTTGTTGATCCTTTTTTTTTTTTGCTATTGGCACTTGCTTGGTTGTCTTTTCTTGTTGGGCCCTCCAAGTGTTTGTGGTGTTTTGAGAAGTATTTGTTTCTGCCTTTTCTTTTGTTCCTCTTAGAATTAAGGACTTAATTCTCCAATTCCAGCACCTATCAAGAGGACTAGACCTTACTCAAGTCAAATTTCCACTCAAATAAGCACCAATTGAGAATGAATTCCAGCACCAAATTTAGAGGCCAAACAATTAAAGCAAGAAACAATTTAATTGGAAAAATAGTACCACACAAATGGAGTTAGATTGTGACAACTAGAAAGAGTTCCAAGAAATATTAGACAAGCAAATAAAGGTAGGCACACAAAAATGAATCCTAAGAATAGCACTAGAATAGATTTCAAAATAAAAAACAGCACCACTGGAAAATTGTTGTGTGCCAAAGAACGTGA
This sequence comes from Phaseolus vulgaris, assembly GCF_000499845.2. Lineage (NCBI taxonomy): Eukaryota > Viridiplantae > Streptophyta > Magnoliopsida > Fabales > Fabaceae > Phaseolus > Phaseolus vulgaris. Next base: position 22,074,313 of record NC_023750.2, read on the forward strand.
TTTTCCCAAATTTATGCTGAGCTGCCCTTTTACGATTTGCCTCTGAAAATTTATATGCAAAAATATTGAAGATCTTAACTAAAATTTGGCGTTGGTTTCACTCCAAACGCATGAGCCATTTATTTTTAATAAATTTTCAAATTCAGTGTTCAGTTACACCAACTGTAGCGCCCAGATTTGCACACTGTTTTTAAAATATTTATCATTTTTTTCTATTGACTCTTTTGAGCTGATTCTTTTTTTGTCTTTTCTGTAACACCTCAATCTTGCATAATCCAGAGAATCAAAAAATTTCTAAGTAGGGAAATAATTTTCTGAAACAAAACAGCCAGCACAGAGTATGTAAAACAGGGGATTCTGGAAAAACTGGAAAAAAAAAAACAGCAAGAGACCAAAAGATAAACACAATGGAATTGATGATAAGGAATTTGTGTAGATCTAAACACAAATATGAACTCAAACTAAAAATAAAAGGCACCAAAAGATCAAAATCACAACAGTTTCAAAGCAAGCAAAAATACCCAAAATCAAGAAACAATCAAGCCAAACAAAGGACTACTATGATTTGATGACATTGTGGATGAACATGACTTGACAAAACATATATGGATTCAGAAATTAAAAGACTCAAAGAGCATAAAATGAACCAAATAAACTTGCAATAAAGACTCAAATACCTAAAATAAAAAACAGCAACTCAAGGTGTATGGAATCCTATCACAAATTGCACAAGGATTGTTCAAGATCAATTGAACAAAGTGCACCGGTTGGATCTTCCAAAAAGCACACCAAATCAAAGTAAAAATCAAAAAGCAGCAAGATAATTATGGAAACAAGATGAACAACATGAAATAAAGAAGAACTCACAATGAAAAGACCAAGAACTACTCATCTTTGAAGAACCTATGCACAAGATACCAAATGATGGCAAATTCATGGAGCTCTTCTCGGAATCATGTGAAAAATGGTGCAGAAGCTATGGATTGAAATGTGCAAGATCCTCCTAGGATCTATGGTGATCTTGATGGTGCATGATATGTATGGAAAGAGGGAGGTTCGGCTAGCCCTATGGTAGGTGATGAAGATGAAGATTAGGTCCTAGAAACTAGGCAAAAGCAAAGTATGGAAGAATGTTGGCAGCATAACTTTACTCTCATTAATCTTGCAAATACATGAGCAAGCCCTCTTTTTTATAATGTTTAGAGGGCTGGAAATTCAAAAGAAAGTGTAGGGAAATTCAAATGAGTAGCATTTGAATTTGGAGCCAATTCCTAGTCAAAAGGAAAGTGTGACTTGGTTTCTATTTTTGGCACCTCCTAAATCTATACCTACACCTTCTTTTGTGTCACATGGAAGGTGTGACTTAGCTTTATACATTTTCACCTCTTATATTTATATCTACACCTCCCTTTATGTTCTACTAAAAATACTCAAAAGTAATTACAAAAGAAAGACATCCAATGATGCTTAGTTTGCCCATATCTTCTATTTTTGGGCTTGAGTTGAAGCTTGAACTTGTATTTGGGCTTGGGCTTGACCTTTTTCTATCATGGGCTTTGGCCTCTTCCATCACTAGTACTGCTAGTAAGTCTAGTACTGCTAGTCCTACTAGTACTACCAGTAATACTAGACTGCTAGTAATTCTAGTATTGCTAGTACTTCTAGTCCTACTAGGACTGCTAGTTATACTAGTACTATTAGTAATACTAGTATTACTAGTACTGCTAGTAATACTAGTACTGCTAATAATACATGTACTGCTAGTAATACCAGTACTGCAAGTCCTACTAGTAGCACTAGTAATACTAGTATTGCTACTGCTGTTTGTCCTACAAGTACTGCTAGTAATACTAGTACTGCTACTAAAAATAGTACTGTTAGTAATACTAATGCTCCTAGTAATACTACTACTGCTAGTAATACTAATATTACAAGTATTGCTAGTAACACTAGTACTGCTAGTAATAGTAGTACTGCTAGTAATACTAGTATTGCTAGAAATTCTAGTAGTTCTGGGAATACTAATACTGCTCATAATACTAGTACTGCTAGTAATACTAGTCTTGTTAGTAATACTAGTACTACTAGTACTGGTAGGAACACAAGTACTACTAGTAATACTAGTACTACTAGTAATACTAGTACTTCTAGTAATACTAGTACTTATAGTAATACTAATAATACTTGTAGTGCTAGTAATACTAGTACGTCAAGTAATACTAGTACTTCTAGTTCTTCTAATAATACTAGTACTGCAATTAATACTAGTATTGCTAGTAATACTAGTATTGTTAGTAATACTAGTACTGCTAGTAATACTAGTACTGCTAGAAATTCTAGTACTGCTAGTAATACTAGTACTTCTACTAATACTAGTAATAATAGTACTGCTAGTAATACTAGTACTCCTAGTAATACTAGTACACTAGTAATACTAGTAATACTAGTACTGCTAGTCATACTAGTACTGCTAGAAATTCTAAGACTTCTAGTAATACTGGTACTGCTAAGAATACTAGTATTGGTAGTAATACTAGTACTTCTATTCATACTAGTACTGCTTGTAATTTTAGTACTGCTAGTAATACTAGTACTGCTAGTAATACTAGTAATATTAGTACTGCTAGTAATACTAGTGCTGCTAGTAATACTAGTGTTGCTAGTAATACTAGTAATATTAGTACTGCTAGTAATACTAGTAATACTAGTACTGCTAGTAATACTAGTACTGCTATTACTTCTAGTAATACTAGTAATAATTGTAATAATAGTACAGCTAGTAATACAAGATCTTTTAGTAATATGTGTACTTCTAGTAATACTTGTACAAATAGTACTACTAGTACTGCAAGTAGTACTAGTACTACTAATCCTATTAGTACTGCTTGTAATACTAGTAATGGTAGTCCTACTTGTATAGCTAGTAATACTTGTATTTCTAGTACTGCTAGTACTACTAGTAATGGTAGTACTACGAGTACTGGAAGTGCTACTAGTTGAAGATGGTTGCTGCCCCTTCAAGATTGTGTTTAATGAAGACTTCTATGTACATTTCATGTGTATTTTGCTTTGCTTTAAGTGTGTCTTAGGTAGTGCTTAGAGGTTGTCTAAGAGTTGGCTTTTTGTTGAGTAAGTCACCTCATAACCACTAGCCATGTGATAAGAACAAGCATAAGTTTTCTTAAACTGTTTTTCACATGTTTTACAAAAAACACGTTTACTGCATAAAAATAAATCTGTTCTTTTCTAAATAAATAGATTCGTTTTTACACTGATGCCTTGGCTAAGTCTTGTAAAAATTAGATTTTGTGCATCATGTATTTTGACTAAGTCTTCTATCTTTCTAAACGACTGTGTTTAAATAGCTAAGCTTTTCTGTTTTCCTTTAGAAAAATAAATCTGTTCATCTGTAAATGAATAGATTCTTTTTGTCTCTGGTGCCATGTCAAGCTTAAACGATTTTCAGTTTTATCTCAGCACCAGAATTGATGTGAATGTAACTACAAGAACACATGATTCTTGACATTCTTAGGAGCAACTTGAGCTGGATTTGAAAGGCACTTTACTTTAGAATTGGATCAATGTTCTAATTCAAGAACTCACCAAAACTTAGCACCAACCAAGACTCATATGGAAGTCCATGTATTGTCAAATTGAATCAAACACAAGGAATGAAGAACAAGGAAGATAAACCGAACAGAAATGAAAAGAAAAGCTACTGAACCGAATAGAATAAATGGAAACCAAGTTGAAAACAGAAATGTAAACGGTAGAAAAATGAAGGCAAACACTAGGAAATTAAGCTACCGAATGGAAATTGAGGAAAAGGAAGAAGAACACTTATAGAAGAAGATGCTTGCTGGATTTTGAGAATTGGAAGAAGACATTCACGCCACTTGGAACCTTGAACCAAGATAAGTGATGGAGTGCCACCACTTGAAGCTCACCATAGCTCACAAGATAAGGCAAAGAAGAAGAAGACTCAAAACTCACAAATTCTCTCCAAATTTGAGTATAGTCTCTCTACTATAAAATTCCAATCTGCAAAATACAAAGAGAAGCACCTTATTTATAGCCTATGAGGTGCCGAAAATGCAAGCTAAATGACACACAAATGCAATGAAATTCGGCGCCAATCTAGACAATGAAGGAAGTGTGACTTTCCTTCCTAAATTGGCACCCCCTAAGCTCCTATCTACACTCCCCCCTAGACTCCCTTACTACTTACACCTTTTTATTACATCCACACCCTTATTCTACAAAATAAATAAGAAGAGCCATTTTATTATACTCTTGTCCCGAAGCTCTTGCCATGCTCCTAGTAATTCGTTGGGCTTGGGCCCCTTTTTGGACTTGGACCCCTTGATGGGCTTGGGCCCCTTGTTGGGCTTGGGCTTCATGGGCTTGAGCATCCTCTACTTGGTTTCCATCAAGAATGGTTGACTAAGTCTCCTCACTTAACAAATTCTCTAACTGTTTTTGAAAATAAATTTGTTCATATTATTTTCAATCTGTTCATTTTATAACAGCTTTAACTATTTTTCAAAATTCTGTTATAAGTTGGTTTTCTATAAAATGAAAACTTGTTTCTAAGTTTAAACATCGTTCATACATTTTCAAAAACAAGTTTGACAGCAGAGAATTAAGAGTTTACAAAGGATTAGCATTTGTTCTTCAAAGATTTCGAAAATCACAAACTGTTTGTTCTTGGTTTGGTTCCAAAAGCTTGGTGTGAGGTGCTGCTACTGTTCTAGCAATCTTGCCTACTGGTTTAAGGCAGATCTTTGTATCCTCAATCAGGTGTAGTCGTTTTACTTTTTCATTTCTTGTAACAATTTGGTTGAACACTCTTCTTGATAGGTTTTCTTGAAGAGTGTGTGTGAGCTGAAATAGGTTTTTTTCAGCAAGAGTACCTAAGTTCTTGTAGGTTTCAAGAACAGTGGGAATTGTGTTTGTTTGTACTGTGATTTAGTGAATTTCACCTTGGTTTTAGGTGAAGACTGGATGTAGCTCAGTTGAGTGAACCAGTATAACTGCCTTGTGTTCATTCTCTCTCAATCTCTGCAATTAAGTTTCTACATAATTGATAAAACAGCAAAGAAATAAATTTGTTCATTCATTAATAAATCTGTTTTTTCTGGGCTCGTTTCATCCTGTTCTTAATTTCTGGAAAAGTTGTTTGAGTCAGATAAGAACATATAAAATTTGTTAAAAGCCACTAGAACAGATTGATTGTGATAGGTTGCTCAAGAAATTGTCAAAGTTGTTAATTGAACCTTAAACAATTGCTTAAAAATTGAAGCTTGTTGTTCTGTGATTCATTGTTCTTAATTTCTGGAAAATTGTTTGATATCAAGAAGAACACTCATAGTTTGGTAAAAGCCACTGGAACAGGTTGATTGTAAAGGTTACTCAATTAATTGGCATGCTATCAATTGAACCTTAATCACTTGCTTGAAATTGAAGTTTGTTGTCTTGTGTTTCACTGGTTTTCGTTCTAATATCAGTGTGTGTGCATCTGGAAAATCTATCTGCATAATCTTGTGATTAACCTTGCTGTATAAACGTTTTTCAAACAAAAACAGTGCCGAAATAAGTATGTTCATTTTCACATAAATCGATTTATTTTCTATAAAATATGTTAAACACTGTTTCTGCGAGAAAGTTTTAAAAGGTCAATTCACCCCCCCCCCCCCCCTCTTGAACTTTGGCACTATTAAACCCAACAATTGGTATCAAGAGCTAGAACTTGTATTTTAATCAAGTTTGTTTGTAATAATGTCTGAGTTTAATGTGCTTTTTGCTAAAGGATCTGCTGTGAATAGACCACCTATGTTCAATGGAATGAATTATGCATTTTGGAAAGTTAGAATGAGAATTTTCATGGAATCCATTGATGCATTAATTTGGGAAGTTGTGGTCAATGGACCTTATGTGCCAATGTAGGTTGTCAAGGATGAAGAAGTGGTAAAGCCAAGATCAGAATGGAATGAGACCGAAAGGAGGAAGGCTCAACATGATCTTGTGGCCAAGAACATCATAACCTCTGCATTGACAATGGATGAGTTCTTCAGGATATCTCAATGTAAGTCAGCTAAGGAGATGTGGGAAGTCTTAGAAGTGACTCATGAGGGTACTGAAGATGTGAAGAGGTCAAGAAAACATGCTCTCATCCAAGAATATGAATTGTTCAGAATGCAACCCGAGGAGAGCATTGCTGATGTGCAGAAAAGGTTCACCCATATTGTGAATCACCTCACTGGTTTGGGAAAAGAATTTGACAGAGAGGAACTCAACATAAAGATATTGAAATGCCTCGATAGAAGCTGGCAACCAAAGGTGACTGCCATATCTGAAAGCCGTGATCTGTCAAAGCTGGGAACTGTTGCACTGTTTGGAAAGCTAATGGAGCATGAGCTAGAGCTCAAAAGACTCAAAGATCAGGAAACAACAGAGAGAAAACCCAAAGGTCTTGCACTGAAAGAAACTAAACTGGATGAGATCAAGGAGGAAAAAGAAGATGCTGAAGATGATGACACAATCAGCCTTCTTACAAAAAGATTCAGCAAATTCCTGAGGAAGAAAAGCAGAAATAGGAACCAGCAGAAAAGAAGGTATCCTAAACCCAATGATTCAAATTCCTCTAAATATACTTGCTTTGGCTGTGGCAAAACAGGGCACATCAAAACAGATTGTCCAGATAATCAAACAAAGGACAAATCTGCCAGCAAGAAATTTGAAAGGAACAGGGGAAGAAAAGCTTACATCTCATGGGAGGAAAATGAAGTGTCTTCAACCAGCAGCTCTTCAACTGAGAATGAGGAAAGCAATATGTGCTTCATGATGAAAGATGAGGAGTCAATCTCATATTCAATTGGCAGCAAGAAAAATCAGTGGTACTTGGACAGTGGCTGTTCCAAGCATATGATTGGAGATCTTACAAGGTTTACTAGCTTGAAGCTCAAAGCAAAAGGACATGTAACCTATGGTGATAATAACCGAGGGAGGATTTTGGGCAGAAGCACTGTTGGAACAGGGAACTCAACAACCATTGAGAATGTGCTCTATGTAGAAGGACTCAAGCATAGTCTTCTCAGCATAAGTCATCTTTGTGACAAAGGATACAAAGTGAATTTTGAGTCAAAAGGCTGCACAATCTCAAGTAATTCATCTAGTAAGGTACTGTTTACTGGTAAGAGAGTCAATAACATATATCTGCTGAATATCATGGAAACTAACTCTTCAAATGAGTGTTTGTTGTCCAGAAGTGATGAGTCTTGGCTGTGGCACAAGAGGTTAGCTCACATACACACAAATCACTCCAATAAATTAGTTTCTGGTTTACCTAACATTAAATTTCAGGACAATAGGCTTTGTGATGCTTGTGTGAAAGGTAAACAAATCAAATCCTCTTTCAAGTTAAAGGATATTGTCTCTACAAAAAATCCATTGGATGTGTTTCATATGGACTTATTTGGTCCATCTAGAGTTGCTAGCTTTGCTGGAAATTTGTATGCTTTAGTTGTTGTGGATGATTACTCTAGATTTACATGGACTCTATTTCTTGCACATAAACATGATGCTTACACTGCCTTTAAGAAATTAGCAAAAATTCTACAAAATGAAAATGGTTGCTGCATAAAATCAATTCGAAGTGATCATGGGGGAGAGTTTCAGAATGCTAGATTTGAGAGGTTCTGTGAGAAGCATGGGATAGCACATACCTTTTCAGCCCCTAGGACACCCCAACAAAATGGTGTAGTTGAAAGGAAAAATAGATCATTAGAGGAACTAGCTAGAACTATGTTAAATGAATCTAAGCTTCCTAAGTATTTTTGGGCTGATGTAGTTTATACTGCAGCTTATGTGTTAAATAGAACCCTAATAAGACCTATTCTTAAGAAAACCCCATATGAATTGTATAAGTGCAGAAAACCTAGTGTGAGCCGCCTTAGGGTATTTGGGTGTAAATGCTTTGTATTGAATAATGGCAAAGAAAATCTTGGTAAGTTTGATGCTAAATCTGATGAAGGTGTGCACATTGGTTATGCTTTGAATGGTCATGCATATAGAGTCTTCAATAAAAGGTTGCTTATAGTAGAAGAATCAATGCATGTTGTTTTTGATGAAACTGATCATAGCACTATTAAACCCAACAGTACTAGCAGTCTTAGTATTACTAGCATAATTAGAAGTACTAGTATATCTAGCAGTACTAGTAGTACTAGTATTACTAGCAATACTAGTATTACTAGCAGTACTAGTATATCTTGCAATACTAACCGTACTAGTGTTACTAGCAGTACTAGTATTACTAGTAGTTCTAGTATTACTAGCAGTACTATTATTACTAGTATTACTAGTAGTAATTGTATTACTAGGAGTACTAGTATTACATGTATTACTAGAAGTACTAGTATTACTAGCAGTACTAGTATTACTAGTAGTACTAGGATTACTTGTATTACTAGAAGTACTAATATTACTAGCAGTACTAGTATTACTAGTATTATTAGCAGTACTTCCAGTGCTAGTATTACTAGCAGTACTAATATTATTAGCAGTACTAGTATTACTAGTAGTACTAATATTACTAGCAATACTAGTATTACTAGCAGTACTATTATTACTAGTAGTACTAGTATTTTTAGCAATACTAGTATTACTAACAGTACTTATATTACTAGCAGTTCTAGTAATACTAGTAGTACTAGTATAACTGGTATAATTAGCAGTACTTTTATTACTAGTATTGCTACAAGTACTAATATTACTATCAGTACTAGTTTTACTAGCAGGACTAGCAGTAATACTTGTAAAATGAGTCCCAACTCAAGGAGTTGAAATTGGCTAAAGAAAGGGATGAAAACAATAAATCCAAAAAAAAGTTCTCATGGATCTAGCTCTATTGGAGATGAATCTCTTTGAGAATCAAATCTTGGAATTAATGACTATTATCAACCACCCCTTAGGAGAGCTAGAAGAGAAAGACAAAAAAGGAGGTTGGAGTAGATCTACCTTATTTCCATGGAAAAGAAAACGTAGAAACTTACTTAGATTGGGAAATGAAGGTAAAACAATTATTTGTTTGCCATAGAGTGAGTGAGGAATGAGAGGTACCCCTAGCCACCCTAAGCTTTCAGGGTAATTATATGTATTAGTGGACTACCCTTGAGCAAGATAGGCGTCTTCATAAGGACCCTCCCATAGAGTATTGGAATGATCTTAGGGGAGTTAATGGACAAGCTCCAAAGACTCCAACAAAAGACTATGAGCGTAGAGGAATATAGGCAAAAAATGGAATTATACATGATGAGAGCCTCAATTAGGGAGTCTGAAACCACTACCATAGCAAGGTTTTTGAGTGGACTCAATCTTGAGATTAGAGATAGAGTTGAACTTTTACCCTATAGAGACTTGAATGATTTAATTCAACTTTGTATCAAAGTTGAACAACAAAATTTAAAGAAAACTTCAAGTCGTAGGGAAGGTTCATATTCTAACTCTTATCCCAAGAGAGAGTATAAAAGGGAGGAAACTTCAAAGGAAAGATCTAAGGAAACTCCCAAAAATATAGATAAAGAAGTGATAACCCCACAACCCCATAGCCGAGATAAAAAATGTTTTAAATGCTTTGGAAGAGGTCATATAGCTGCCCAATGCCCAAATAGGAGAACTATATTCTTAAGGGGTAAGGATGTATATAGTAGCCAAAGTGATGAAGCTAGTGAGGAAGAAGAAAAAGAAAATAGTGAAGGGGCTTATCCATGTGAGGGTGAATTGATGATGATCCGTAGAACCCTCAACAATCAACCTAGTATGAGCCAAGAGACACAAAGGGAAAACATTTTTCACACAAGGTGTAAAGTTTTTGAAAATGTGTGTTCTCTCATTGTGGATAGTGGTTATTGCTGCAGTTTTTGTAGTGCTAGGATGGTTGAAAAGTTAAATCTACAATTAATCCCTCATCCTAAACCTTACAAACTTCAATGGATCAATGAAGATGGGGAATTAACTGTAGATCAACAAGTGAAAGTCAAAATTTTGTGGGGAATTATAACGATAAAGTTTTGTGTGACATAGTGCCCATGGAAGCTTGTCATATTTTGTTGGGTAGACCTTGGCAATTTGATAAAAAAAACTATGTACAATGGTCTTACCAATGAGATTACTTTCACTCACAAAGAAAAGAAGTTTGTACTTTATCCCTTATCATCTTCCCAAGTGATAAAGGACCAAGTGCAAATGAGAAAGAAAAAAAGAGGAAGAGAAAAAAAGAGTAGAAAACCAAGAAAAAGCCCTTATGGAAAAAGAGGCGTGGGAGAAGAGTGTTCCTTCCCACAAGGTCATTCAGAAAGAAGAAGAAAAATTTGAAAATAATATTGAAAAAATACTTCTTTTTGAACAACCTTCAAGTCTCCTACTTTGTAAAGGAACACTTACATGCACTGCCACATTTACTGAGACTTGTGTTCTACCTCCTCAAATAAAAGATCTTTTTAAAGACTTTGATGACATATACTCTAAGGAAGGCCCTAATGGACTCCCCCCTTTTAGAAGAATTGAACATCGAATAGATTTAGTTCCGGGAGCTAGTCTACCAAATAGACCGGCCTATAGAACTAATCCTGAAGAAACTAAGGAGATAGAATCACAAGTGCAGGATTTGTTGGATAAGTACCTGTCTTGTTGGTGCCCAAAAAAGATGGCACGTGAGAATGTGTTGTGATTGTAGAGTCATCAATAACATCACCATCAAGTATAGGCACCCAATTCCAAGACTAAATGACATGCTTGATGAATTGCATGGGTCCATCATATTTTCTAAAATTGATCTTAAAAGTGGATATCACCAAATTTAGACTATATGAATGGTAAGTGATGCCTTTTGGGCTCACTAATGCACCTAGCACTTTCATGAGGCTAATGAATCATGTCTTAAGGGATTGTATAGGTAAATATGTAGTAGTTTATTTTGATGATATTTTAGTATATAGCAAAAGTTTAGAATCTCACCTAAGTCACCTTAGGGAAGTTCTCCTAGTGCTTAGGAATAATAGCTTGTTTGCTAATAAAGATAAATGTACTTTTTGTGTTGATAGTGTAGTATTTTTAGGTTTTATAGTTAACAAAAATGGGGTACATGTTGACCCCGAAAAAATCAAAGTCATCCAAGAATGGCCAATTCCACAAAATGTAGGGGAAGTTAGAAGTGTTCATGGATTAGCAAGCTTTTATAGAAGATTTGTGTCTAACTTCTCAAGTCTAGCTTCATCATTCAATGAGTTAGTGAAGAAAAACACTCCATTTTGTTGGACCAAGAAGCAAGATCAAGCCTTCAAGAGGCTAAAAGCTCAACTCACTAATGTACCCATTCTAGCTTTACCAAATTTTGCATAAACTTTTGAGCTAGAGTGTGATGCATCGGGAGTAGGCATAGGAGCCGTTTTGTTGCAAGGTGGACATCCAATTGCTTACTTTAGCGAAAAACTTCATGGAGTCACTCTCAACTACCCCACCTATGATAAAGAGCTCTATGCACTTGTGAGGGCCTTAAAAACTTGGGAGCATTATCTAGTCCTAAGGAATTTGTCATTCATAGTGATCATTAGTCTTTAAAATATTTGAAAGGTCAACATAAGTTGAACAAACGACATGCAAAATGGATGGAATTTCTTGAACAATTTCCTAATGTTGTCAAATACAAGAAGAGTAGTACAAACATTGTGGTCGATGCTCTCTCAAGGAGACATGCCCTATTTTCAAAACTTAGAGCCCAAATTCTTGGATTTGAAAACATAATTGAACTCTACAAAGAAGATCATGATTTTGCATCCATCTTTGCTAAATTTGAACATAGAGCACAAGGAGGATTTTATGTGTCTAAGGGGTATCTTTTTAAAGAAGGAAAACTTTGTATACCTCAAGGAACACATAGAAAACTTATTGTAAAAGAATCTCATGAAGGAGGTCTCATGGGTCATTTTGGAGTTGATAAGACTCAAGAGCTTTTAAAAGGACAATTCTTTTGACCACATATGAGAAGACACGTCCAAAGACATTGTTTTAGATGTATATCATATTTAAAAGCTAAGTCTAAAATAATGCCTCATGGACTTTATACTCCTTTACCTTTTGCAAGTGCTACATGTTGAACCAAGTGGTGTTCAATGTTTTGAAGAATCCAAATCCTTTGAAGGATGATGAAGCCTCTGTTGTGCTTGATGCTGTTGTGCTGTTTTAATCTTGTTCTGGGGTAGTTCTATGTTGTAATCAACACTTAGATTAAATCTCAAAGCAATTACCATCTCAATTTTAACAAAGCAAAATGTTTTTCAAACTAAGTTGAAACAACTGACTGTTTTGTCGAAACAACCGATTATTTACACTTAGGTGTTTTGAGAAAGTTTGAAAACTGTTTTTGAATGGTGTTTTTGTTAAGTAACAAAACAACCGATTGATTCGAAGAAACAATCGATTGTTTGTTTTAAAACCATAACAGAAAAACTATTTTCTTTGACTGAGCTTTAAATGCTTTAACTGAATACGCTCCAGTCATTAAATGCTTTGACCAATCTATTTTAAATGCAATTAAGAGTTTGTTAATATTTGATAACAAACTATATTCTTAGATATTTTCTGAAAAACAGTTTTGATATAAGAAGAATCTTGAAACAGTTTTCATCTAAGAAGAGTTTTTCAAAGTATTATGAGATTGCAAAAGAGTTGAGAGATTGATCAAGGTGCTGAATAGGATTCTCTTGTATTGATTTCAGATATTCATCTGTAACAAGTGTAATCTGTGTAAACTGCTGAACAATTCTATTAGTATGTGTTGCTGAGATTGGCTGTGTGTTCTTGAGGTGTTCAAGATCAGCAATCTTAGTGTTGGCCAAGGAGAGTTTGTTTCTTAAGGTATTCAAGGTCATTCTCTTGGTTGTTGTTGTAAGTGATCAAGGTGTGGTTGCTTAGTGGATTTCCTCAGGGTTTCTGAGAAGACTGGATGTAGCTCTGGGTTGGAGTGAACCAGTATAAACAGCTGTGTACAATCTTTCTATCCCTAACTCTTTAATTTCAGTTTGATTGTTGTTTGCTGGTATAAACAACCGATTGTTTTTCTGGTATTACAGTTTTGCTTGCTATTTTGGCTAACTGAATTGCTGAATCAATTGGTTTCTGAAATAAGTTCATTCTAGCTTTGAAAAGTTTGCGAAAACCCCTTTAAACCATTCACCCCCCCCCCCCCCCCTCTCTAGTTTAAAGTCATCTTTTCTAACAATTGGCATCAAGGGCTTGGTTCTTGTAAGTCATTCATGTTGATCCTAAAATCTTTCAAAATGGCTGATAGACTACCGTTTGGGGAAGGTGCCTCAATAAACAGACCACCCTTGTTTTGTGGTTTGAATTACCAGTTTTGGAAAGTTAGAATGAAAATATTTATGGAATTTGGGATGCAATTGAAAATGGTCCTTTTATTCCAACATTTGAAAAAGATGGTTCTGTCATTGAGAAGCCATGGTCTCAATGGACTGAAGCAGAAAGTAGAAAGGCCAAATTCGATTGCATTGCCAAAAATATTATAACCTCTGCTTTAAATTCTGATGAGTTTTTCAGGGTCTCACAATGCAAATCATCAAAAGAGATGTGGGATGCTTTGGAAGTCACTCATGAAGGAACAAATGAGGTGAAAAGGGCTAGAAAGCATGCTCTCATCCAAGAGTATGAGATGTTTAGAATGTTGAAAGGTGAAACCATATCTGAAGTGCAGAAAAGGTTTACACACATCATCAATCACCTTATGAGCCTTGACAAGACGTTTGATAAAGAGGAGCTGAACATCAAGATCTTAAAATGTCTTGATAGAGCATGGCAACCAAAGGTAACTGCTATTTCCGAATCTAAAGATCTAACATCATTAAGTGTTGCCTCTTTGTTTGGAAAGCTTAGGGAACATGAGCTAGAGATGAATAGACTCAATGTTCAAGAAAGTGAAGACAAGCACACAAGGAGCATAGCCTTGAAAGCATCCAAACATAAGGGAAAGCAAGATTCAAGTGATGATAGTGATGAGGGAAATCTAAGTTTGCTGTCAAGAAAATTCAGCAAATTCCTCAAAAGAAACCTCAACAAAGACAACAACAAGGATAGGTATGGAAACAAGAAACTCAATGAATTTAATTCAAATAAATATACTTGTTTTGGTTGTGGTGAGCAAGGTCACATAAAGGCTGATTGTCCTAACAAGAGTAAAGAGAAAAAGACAAGCTACAAGGAGAAGAAAGGCAAAACAAAAAGAGCCTACATAGCTTGGGATGAAAATGAAGTGTCATCATCAAGTTCTTCATCAAGTGAAGATGAAAAAGCCAACATATGCTTAGTTGCTGAGGATGATGATGATGATTCATGCAGTTCAAGTGAGGTAAGATCATGTGCTTCCTTAAATGAACAAAACTATAGTGAATTGCTTGAAGCTTTTCAAGAAACACATGATGAAGCTAATAGATTGGTTCTTTCAAACAACCGATTGAAAGATCTTAACAATGGGCTTGAAAAGAAAGTTAGATCACTTGAAGAGGAACTGAGAAAAGCAAAAAGTGATTTTGAAAAACTGGAAAAATATTTCAAAAATGCCTCTTGCAAGTGTGATACTCTCAATTGCACAAATTGTGAAAATCTTGAGAAAAATGTTCACTATCTTGTTGAAATTGTGGACAAGCTTTCAAAAGGAAAGTCAAACTTTGAGAATGTTCTAGCATTTCAAAGTTGTGTTTTTGGAAAGGCTGGTTTAGGCTTCAATCCACAGAACAAGCAAGATAGATTTTCAAAAAGTTTTTTGAGAAAATCAGAAAAACAACCGATTGTTAAGACGAAACAACCGGTTGTTACATGCTTTTACTGCATGAAGAAAGGCCACTCTGTTAGATTCTGCAAAATTAGAAAATATTATGTTCCTAAAGGTTTTATGAAATGGATTCCTAAGGGATGTGATGTTTCTAACAGCAAAGAAAAGCCAAGTGGACCCAAATTTGTAAGGGGACCAAATCTTGCAACTTGAATTTGTTTATGCAGGAAAAATGAAGAGAAAAGGAAGATTTGAGCCTTCTGATCAAGCTGTTGAAGAAAAAGGGAAGTCATTGAAGCTGAATCAATGCTGTGCAAAAGGTCAAAATAGTGAAAAGAAGTTTTCTTGATCAACAAGCAATTGGCTCATTGAAGAAACAACACAAGGATAAGACCTTCCTTTTATTTGCTCTCAATTTTTGTTTCAAAGTTCTTTCTTATGATTAATTGTCTTTCAATCAATGTCATGTGCCTTAATCTGTTTCTGTTTATGGTTAAAAATTGAAAAATCAAGTTTTTAACTGCTACAAAAAAACAACCGATTGTTTCTTCGAAACAACCGATTGTTTTGAGTCTGACAGCACTGTGTAAAAATTGATTTAACTGATTTTTGAATTTCTAGCTGTTGCAGATATTTTTCAAAGGGAGAATCTTTGTCAAAGGATCTGTGTTGAAAGTTGATCACGTTCAAAAAGGATTTACAACAGTCATAAAGGAATATATTCCAAAATCTTGGAAAATCAAAAGCCTTAATGACTAGTCAAAGATCACATGTGAAGACCATGTGATTTTCAACTTTTTCTGACATTTCCAGTGCAGAACAGAGTCAAGCCCTCTCTCTGAAAATCAGGTACCCATTGAATGAAATTAAATTCAATTTGATTCTCTTACTGCTATAAAGTTAGGTGCAGATTTCTTTCAACAAGAACAACCAATTGTAACATCTCTTGCAACATCTCTTGCACTATCTCTTGAAAAATCTGGGTTTTGTGCTCTCCTCTGTTTTCGTCTCTGCTATCATGGAATCAACTCCTCCCACTACTAAAAGAGTCAAAACCAGAGCTGTAAGGTCTGGAGGAAAGCTTGAAAGCTGGTTTTCTGGTGACACCGAGCTCATTGAGAAGTATAGATATGAAACAAGTGTCAAGAAGATAAACAACCCCAAGGTTGTGTGCTTCATCTGGCTGAAGGATCAAAAGCTTGACAATGTGAGGAAGCTTCTCAAAGACCAATCACTTAGAAAGTTTCTGGAGCTCAAAGGTAACATATATCCAGATTTGGTGAGAGTCTTCTACACCAACTTGAAGTTTGAGGGAAACAACTTGGTCTCTCATGTAAAAGGCGTGGAGATGGAGATAACCCATGAGGTTTGGGCTGCAGTAGCTGGACTCAAGTTTTCTGGACTGAGAATCAACAAAGGAAACCTTGGTGTGGTAGAAGATTTCAACAAGATTCAGTTCTACAAAAGTTGCTTGAAGAATAATCAAACTCAAGTTAGCACTTGTTCGGTTGGTGGCTTGAAGCTAGATGAGAGGCTGCTTGCTCTCATTGTAACGTGGATCCTAACTCCTAGGGGGAGCAATCACTCTGTGTTGACTGAAGAAGATCTGGTTTACATCTTCTGCATTACCAAGAAAGTGAAGATCAATTGGATTCACATAATCAAAGAACATATGCAAAAAGCCATGAGGTTAGGTGATTACCATTATCCCTATGCTGTTTTAATATCTAAGTTTCTACTCTATTTTGAAGTTAATCTTGAAGATGAAACTTCTGAGCTGGTCAAGTCAACTCAAGAGTTGAACAATGGATCACTCAGCAAGATGGGCTTCACAAAAATAGGTGGAAAGTGGTTAAGTAAGGATGGTGATCATGGTGCTTCATCAAGTGGTGCTGCCAATCTTGAACCAGATGAAGCTGCTAATATGGATGTTCAACATGAAGATCCAACTGAAGATTTTCAAGATGTTGGACCTAGCACTGAAGATGAAAATCAAAGAGAAAGAATGCAAACCATGTCACCTTTTGAAAGACTCATGGTGAATAGGCTTGATAGCTTTGCTGAAAATCAAAGGAGCCTTCATGATCTGTGTGTTACCAACTTTCAAAGGATTGACACAAGGTTTGACAACATGGATGCAAGTTTTATGACTCTGGATGAACAGATTGAAGCTGTCCAGAATCAGATCTTTGATCTTCAGTTTGCTGATGAAGAAGATTGAAGAAAAACAACCGATTGAAAATCGAAACAATCGATTGTTTTTGGTTGTTCTCGTTTCTGGTTTTTAAAATTTCTTTCCTTCCGTTGTTGTTGGTTTATTCTGATGTAATGTGAACAATGTTTTATTTTATCTCTTATCTTTGTCTATTTGTGAAGACAAATAGGGGGAGATATATGCTATGTTTGAAGTTTGTTAATTTTCTGTTTTTCATAGTGTTAAAAACAGGAGTAACATGAATTTTGGCTCTGATATTAACTATTTTAAACTTTAATTATTTAACTGTATACTAACAGAATATCAGAAAGTTCAAAATATTGCTCAAAGTTCTTTTGCAGAAACTGCTTCAGATTTAATCAAGAACAACACAAGCACCAGGGATTTGTCTTCATCAAATAGGGGGAGATTGTTGAACCAAGTGGTGTTCAATGTTTTGAAGAATCCAAATCCTTTGAAGGATGATGAAGCCTCTGCTGTGCTTGATGCTGCTGTGTTGTTTTAGTCTTGTTCTGGAGTAGTTCTATGTTGTAATCAACACTTAGATTAAATCTCAAAGCAATTACCATCCCAATTTTAACAAAGCAAAATGTTTTTCAAACTAAGTTGAAACAACCGATTGTTTTGTCGAAACAACCGATTGTTTACACTTAGGTGTTTTGAGAAAGTTTGAAAACTATTTTTGAATGATGTTTTTGTTAAGTAACAAAACAACCGATTGATTCGAAGAAACAATCGATTGTTTGTTTTAAAACCATAACAGAAAAACTGTTTTCTTTGACTGAGCTTTAAATGCTTTAACTGAATACGCTCCAGTCATTAAATGCATTGACCAATCTATTTTAAATGCAATTAAGAGTTTGTTAAGATTTGATAACAAACTATATTCTTAGATATATTCTGAAAAACAGTTTTGATATAAGAAGAATCTTGAAACATAGTTTTCATCTAAGAAGAGTTTTTCAAAGTATTCTAAGATTGCAAAAGAGTTGAGAGATTGATCAAGGTGCTGAATAGGATTCTCTTGTATTGATTTCAGATATTCATCTGTAACAAGTGTAATCTGTGTAAACTGCTGAACAATTCTTTTTGTATGTGTTGCTGAGATTGGTTGTGGGTTCTTGAGGTGTTCAAGATCAGCAATCTTAGTGTTGGCCAAGGAGAGTTTGTTTCTTGAGGTGTTCAAGGTCATTATCTTGGTTGTTGTTGTAAGTGATCAAGGTGTGGTTGCTTAGTGGATTTCCTCAGGGTTTCTGAGAAGACTAGATGTAGCTCTGGGTTGGAGTGAACCAGTATAAACAGTTGTGTACAATCTTTCTATCCCTAACTCTTTAATTTCAGTTTGTTTGTTGTTTGTTGGTATAAACAACCGATTGTTTTTCTGGTATTACAGTTTTGCTTGCTATTTTGGCTAACTGAATTGCTGAATCAATTGGTTTCTGAAATAAGTTCATTCTAGCTTTGAAAAGTTTGCGAAAACCCCTTTAAACCATTCACCCCCCCCCCCCCCCTCTAGTTTAAAGCCATCTTTTCTAACACTACATGGGAAGACATTAGCAAGGATTTTATTCTTGGACTTCCTAGGACTGCAAGAGGTTTTGATTCCATTTTTGTGGTTGTGGATCGTTTTAGTAAAATGGCACATTTTATACCATGCCACAAAGTGGATGATGCAAATAATATCTCTAGACTCTTCTTTAGAGATGTGGTAAGACTTCATGGACTACCTAAAAGCATAGTGTCCGATAGAGATCCAAAATTTATAAGCCATTTTTGGAGAACCCTTTGGGCAAGACTTGGAACCAAATTGAATTTTTCAACTTCTTGTCATCCTGAAACGGATGGACAAACCGAAGTTGTAAATCGATCTCTTGGTACTATGCTTAGGACAGTCATGAAAGACAACCATAAATCTTGGGATGAGTATCTTCCTTGTATTGAGTTTGCATACAATAGAGTAGTTCATAAAACTACTAATATTTCTCCATTTGATGCTATTTATGGATTTAATCCTCTTACTCCTTCCTAATCCACAAGAATTTGTCCATAAGGAAGGAGTAACAAAAGTTGAATTTGTTAAGAAAATGCATGAGAGGATTAAAGGACAAATACAACAGAAACTGAGAAATATACAAAACATAACAATAAGGGGAAGAGAGAGATAATTTTTGAAGAAGGAGATTTAGTTTTGCTTCATCTTAGGAAAGATAGATTTCCAACTAAGAGGAAGTCTAAACTTAGTCCCCGAGGTGACGGACCCTTCCAAGTCCTCAAAAGAATCAACAACAATGCATACATTCTTCATTTACCTAAAGAATATGGAGTTCATCATACTTTTAATATTGTGGACTTAATGCCTTTTGTAGGAAGTAATGAAGAAGAAGAAGTAGAAGCATTAGATTTGAGGACAAATCCTTTTCAAGAGGGAGGGGATGATGGAAGAGGCTCAAGGACAAGTCCAAGTGCAAGCCCAACAAAGCAAAGATTTGGGCCTACCACTAGAGTCATGGCCAAGAAGGATCAAGAAGATTGGAATACTACTACTGATGGCAGAGAAACCTTCTTGTACATTTTTAAAATGCCATAAACTCTAGTGTAGAAGTAGGATTTAATTTTGTTAAAGTAGAATAGGAAATTTTACTTGTAATTTCTTTTTAGGTGAAATTTGGTACCTAAAAACCAACCTTGGTTAAATTAGGGTTCTTTGAACACCTAAATTAACCAAGGCCAGTTATGACTAAGCCTTGGAGAAGAGGGCACATGTTCCATGTGCTTAAAAGCTTTCCATCACATGCCTCATGTGCTAAGTCTCAAATTAGGCGCCAAATGCATCACATTTGATTTAGCTTGTATTTCATTTGTATTTGACTCTTCCAATTCCGGCCCTCCAATCCTATATAAGGAGGTGCTTGGGTCATGAAATAGCAAGATTATTCTAGAATAAATTGCTGCCAAAATTGTGTCAATTTTGCTCATTGTCTCCTACCTCTCTAGGATTGACATTTTAATCTTCATTCTTCACCTTTGCCAAGTGATATGGCCTCACCACTCACTCTCAACACCTAGCATGCACCTTCAAGGAATCCACCACTCTTCATGAGTTCCTTGCTTTCTTCTTCCATGAATGCTTCCGCCAATTCCACCAAAGAAAAGCTATAGATGAAGGCACTCTTCCATCAGGATAGGAAAGCTTAGTCTTCAACCTTCACCTTCCAAGTGAGTTGGTCGAACCACTCACCTTCCATACATTACATACACCTTCAAGGAGTTCACACCTCTTAGGAGATCCTTACACGCCTCTTTCATAAGCTTCTGCCACCATCAATTCAAGTTTCATCAACATGAAGGCACTTCTTCCATCATATCCAGTAACAAGAATAACTTCTCTCCCGTGAGAGATCTTGATAATGATCATGATAACAATATCACAACATATTTAAATGATAATTAATCATTTACGTCATCTTCAAAATAACATGACAACAGATTTACACATATTTGTTATTTCCATAATAATATGATAACATATTTAAACAATAATAATTATATATTTCATGTTCAGACTAATATCACAATAGATAAAATATCTCTTTATCTTTTATCTTCAGAATAATATCACAACAGATAAAATATCTCTTTATCTTTTATCTCAAGAATAATACCACAAGAGATAAAATATCTCTTTATCTTTTATCTTCATAATAATATCACAACAGATAAAATATCTCTTTATCTTTTATCTTCAGAATAATATCACAATAAATAAAATATTACTTTATCATTTATCTTCATAATAATATCACAACAGATAAAATATCTCTTTATCTTTTATCTTAAGAATAATATCACATCAAATAAAATATCTCTTTATCTTTTATTTTCATAATAATATCACAATAGATAAAATATTCCTTTATCATTTATCTTCATAATAATATCACAACAAATAAAATATCCATTTATCATTTATCTTCATAATAATATCACAACAGATAAAATATCTCTTTATCTTTTATCTTCAGAATAATATCACAATAGATAAAATATTCCTTTATCGTTTATCTTCCTAATAATATCACAATAGATAAAATATCTCTTTATCTTTTATCTTCATAATAATATCACAACAGATAAAATATTCTTTTATCTTAGTTACCTTTTCTGGGCTGACCAACATCTGAGTCGAGCTCACGACTCACCTCTTGGGCCCAAACACCGAGATGACCTCCCCCAAAGACTTGATGACGAGTTCTCCTGCACGGTACAAATCCCCCCCCCCCCCCCGTTTTACTTGCCACTAGGTAATCATTTACTCATGGGGCGCCCAGACTCAAGTGGTCGTACTAACACCGAGCTAGGTCGACTTACTGTGTGCTCATTCAAGTAGATCAAAAAAACTTAACCATCACATTGTTCAAAAAGAAAGCATTAGGCAAGAATATCTCAGTTGAAATACAACTTGAGGTTTGCTACATTCCACGCTCGAGGAATGGCCTCAACTGGCCAACCTTGGCTTCTTCGTTTGTCGTTTGGAGGGCTCTTATGGTCTTCATGATTTGCTGCAAACTGGGGTCCTCGCTCTCTTCAGATCCTAATGGACCTTGCCTCATGTTCCTCATTACATCAGAAAACTCAAACACAATTGTTGATGGGATCAGGTTTTATCGGGTCCCACGGTGGGCGTCAAATGTTCTTGCTAGTTGACCTGCTTGCCGGTTGCTCTAGCTTCATCTGTCTCTTCACGAATCTGTCCTTTACTCTTGCTGCTTTGGAACATAACTTCGTTGAAACAGAGGGGGGTTACTTGTTGATTGCACTCCGATGATCAAGTTAGTAAAGGGCTTACTAGAATTTAAGAAGTATTCAGTTTTACTCTTAGAAACAACTATCTTAACCTGGGGTCTCAAGCCCCTTTTATAGCTTACCTCTTGTAACAGTTTTCTCTCACGAGAATCTAATCTCAATTGAAAGCATACTCAGGAGAAACTCTTTATGTTTAGGGACGCCTTCTCTAAAGGTGCTACAACAGAACGAAATCTTATCTCCAAGGACTGCATAAAATAATAACAGAACAACCACCTGCCAACAGGGCACCAACTCACGTGTCAACATTAGGGAAACATTCTGCTCACGTGGACACCCTACTCATGGTGCAACATTATCTTTCGTTATACATGCAACTTAACCATTACATGCTCTAGTACCCACGTACTTAGGTTAAAAGAAAACATTTACTTGACATAAACACCACATGTATTAAACGTACTCCTAGATTCACAAATACCCTTTACTAGTAGCCTTATACTTATCTATAAAAGGTTATTTCAATTATGCCAAGATGGGTTTACTAACCAAACTGGGTCCAATCACATTACCCATTTTACTGGTCCAACATTTGAGCTTACCTGCCTATGCCATACACCGAGATCCGACCCTCGAACATTGAGCCTTGAGCATTTTTTCCAGTACAAAGAAAATAATAAAAATTACTAGAATTTAATTAACAAAAGAAAAAAAAAACCTTTAAGAAAGTACTGCTAAAATTCCGTTAAGGGTCAATAAGACAACACTCGTGCCTTGAAGTATGGTGGTGTTGCTTCATGGAGAGGCAAAGGCCAATTAGGGTGGTAGACAAGTCACATCCACGGATGTTACTACAAGGCAATTGTCCCCACAGGTTTTTTTATTATTATTAAATGTGTAAAAAAATACTCCCATATAATAAATAATCATATAGTAAATAACATTTTACCCAATATTTCTCGGGTACCTCAATAGTATAACCGATAGATTTTGAGAAACTTAGAAGTGCTTCCATTAATTTGTTTAACATAAATATTTAACTATACATAAACTAGATCTAATGATTCCAATAACCTGTTTAACATAAATATCTATCTAATACTAAAATTAACTTGATAAACTAAATTTAATGATAAAAATTCATATTAATAAAATATGAATACATATTTTAATAATATTTATTTCTCCAATGATCAATAATCCAACATTAAATTAAGCATCGGAACTTTAGTGTGAACTTGACTAAAGATCCAAAATTAAAACCTGAAATAGACCGATCGAATTATAAAAAAGAGAGAGAATGATATAATAACTAGGGTGCTGTTACTTGCTATTGCAGTACTGCTAGGTTTGGCTCATATTTGTGTCTTGCCACCTGAGCCATATTATTGGCAACACCTTTCTCTCAAGTATGAAGAGTTATTTTGAGCATATAATTGGTGGGAACATGTTTTGTTTTTTCGTGATAGAAAGGAAAGTGGTGAAGAGTGTTTTCTTGGGGTGGTTCTGTCTAAAATAACAAATGCGAGAGTCTTTTTCATACTGTTTCAGCCAACCGTCCTCATGCATTCTAAATAGGAAAAAATTTCTTTTACACTAGTTTTTTTTTTCAAACTTCCACTTTACAACCTTTTAAACAATAAAATATTATATTTTTCTAATAATAATTAATATCAGCGCTGGAGGAATGGCAGGAATTGTTGCTGTTGGTGGTGTTTTAGCTCTAAAAGGTCTTTGATTTGAGTCATCTAGGATATATATGGTCCATGTTCTAGGTGCAGATTGTTTATGGTCCCTGGTTGGCAGCTTTAGGAAGGGAAGTGGTATCCGATCTAGATATAGATAGGTATTATTCTCTATAAACGGGTTTAAATACTTCTGGAGTATTCATTTTAATTAATTTAACTTTTTACTGATAAAAAAAATAAACAAAATTTTAAAATAAAATAATAATATATTTAATTATCAAATGTCGGTGTTAACTATATGTCAAAGCTATTATTGTTCTTTTATATATATCATGTAGGTATAATAACATTTTTTTTGGTTATATTAATAATTTGTTTTTATGTTTATTTTAACAAACTTGAATGGTTTATTTCTTGGAAAAAGTATAGTCTTTTTAAATATAGTAATTCATATAAAACGATAAAATGATAAGAAATTGACACTTGCATGAGACGAAGGAAGAATACCGGGCACATAACCAACTTAGTTGAACTTTTTATTAAATTCGAAAAAAATAAGGAATCTTCCCATTTTCTCTATAACCATAGTTACACACTCAAGGTACAACAATATTTCACACACAAAATTAGGGAAGTGACCGGCCACAAATGATTAATGTTGGTCATCTCTATTTCGAAGTTACATCAAAGATACTAAAAGGTGCTCATTCAAAATGCAACATTCACAGGATGCTTGAATTTGATAGAAGTAGCACAAGAATCTCGGTGGAGGAGATGGCCAACCAAAGAAAAGTTCAACCAGATGAAAAATTTGTTATTAGACTTGATGAGCAATGGTGTAATTGTGTGGGAAATTTCAAAAACTTTACCTCCCGTGTATTCATGTACTTATAGTGTGAAAACTGTTTATTAGGTACATTGTCACATATATAAAGGCTTGGTTGACAAAGTAACAAACCATTAAAAATTTGTAGACATTTGTGAAGAATCACTCAACAAATTACTCAACTTATTAAACACAATGTCAAAATTTGATCCTGGTTTCAAGTATCAATTGATCACAACAAAATCTTCTAGAAAGGAGTTACTGCAAGATAAATTCTATCAAAAGACTCTTTTGGATCTTCAAGCCATGCATTGATGACTTTTTATTTTTCAAAACACTAGTACAAATGGATGTCACATTCCTCTATGACAAATACAGAGGCACCCTACTAGTTGCACAAGACGAGACGAACAACATACTCCCCATCGCATTTGCTATTGTGGAAGGTGAGGTTACAAATGCTTGTTTTTTTTCTCTTAAGAAAACTAAGGAAATACATCTAGCCTCACGATGACTTGTGCTTAATTTTGGATTGTCACAACATCATTCAACATATTGCATAAAATTTCGTTAGACGTTTCAAGAATGTCACACTTATAAGGGCCTACTAAATATGGATAAGAAATTTTATTTTCAAATTTTTTTCTTGTACATGTGATCCTTTGTATCTTAACTTCTTTAATTCAATATCCAATATACGTAATGACTAAGCCTTAAGCAAACTACTACTACAATATAAAAAAAGCAACCAATTCGAAAGTAGCAATTTGGATTGACAAAATTCTTAAATATAAATGGGCGCTTGCATGGGACGAAGGAAGAATATAGGGGCACTTAATCAACTTAGTTAAATTTGTAAATTAAATTAGGAAAAAATAACGAATCTTTCCATTTTCTCCATAGTCATAGCCATACACACAAGGTGCAACAAATATTCCACAAAAAAAGTGAGTAACCACAATGATTAATGTTGGTCATCTCTATTTCAAAGTTACATCAAAGATACTAGAAGGTGCTCATTCAAAATGAAATATTCACAGGATGCTTGAATTTGATAGAAGTAGCACAAAATTCTTGGTGGAGGAGATGACCTACTAAAGAAAAGTTCAACTAGATGAAAAATTTGCTATTAGACTTGATGAACAATGGTGTGATTGTGTGGGAAGTTTCAAAAACTTCACCTCCTGCGTTTTCATGTGCTTATAGTGTGCAAATATGTCCACAATGATTTCGACATGTACATCAATCAGGTCTACAAGTTGGATGAAGTTAATAAATTTAATGACAAAGATTATCCACCAACACAAAAAGATCCTTAACTTTGCACCAATCCAACAACTAGTAGAAGTTCTAAAGGTTGTCCCAAGTCATTAATAATTATGACTTAAATGAATATATGGGAATAAGATTGTCTCAAGGAATGCTTCTATTGTCAAACCATCTTGAAAGATACAAGAAATCATTGTTCGAACAATGTGTATATCGATGGATTAATAAATTATTTTTCTATCCCACCCCTTTGATTAAATTTCAAAATTTATCTAATTACTTTTATTCAACAATTATTTGTTACTTAATTAAGTTATATTAACGTAATTTCCTTTTTGAATATTTTAGATTTAAAAAATTTGGCATTATAGCATTAGGGTGAAAAAATGAGATGTGTGAGAGAGGTTTATAGTAGATGATAAAAATGACATTAACATAAGATGGTAAAAGATGATGAGTACAAGATGTGAGGTGATGTTGAGAGGGGAGAAGAGAGGATGGAGGTAATGAAAAGTGATATGGGCCCTTATTTACCTACTTTGTGGCAGTAGGATTGGGTATGGTGCAAACAATAATAAAAAGAAAGATAGATTTAGATAACACGTTTGGCGAGAAGATGAAGAGGATTCCTCTTGTGAACGGTGAGTCCTGGATCGGTCAAAACATCAAGGTCATCTGGTTTCATTCCTGCTGGCAATTCCCAATCGAAAGCATTAAGAAGATTAGCAAGGATGAGATCCAAGGAGGCAATAGCCATAGGCATCCCAGGGCAAACTCTACGACCAGAACCAAATGGAAGAAACTCATAATCTTGCCCTCGATAAGTTACACTACTATCCAAGAACCTCTCTGGATAATACTCAAATGGGTTTTTCCAGTTATCAGGGTCCTTATGGATCGCCCACGCATTCACGTACAATGTTGTCTTTGCTGGTATTTCGTAACCTCCTATCACGCATGCTTCATTTGTTTCTCTTTGCACAAGAATTGGCCCTGGTGGATAGTATCTGAATGTCTCTTTTATCACTGCCTTCAAATACGGAAACTTCTGTACATCATCTTCGTCTAGAAATTCCTTTCTTCCTCCCACACTCCTTATTTCCTCTTGCACTTTCTTCATCACTCTTGGATTCTTCAGTAGTGCCGTCATATTCCACACCAATGAGGCTGAACTTGAATCTGTTGATGCTAGAAGCAAGTCCTGAAGAGAGACATGAGAAGTGAATGGAGTTAGTTAGAGAAATAGAAAAAAGTAAATGACAAGAAATGGAAAAGAAGAAGCTTATCCATACCATGAGGATGGCTTTGACCACGTCGTCTGTCATTTCTATGGAACTCGAACCCTGCTTCTGCAGTTTGAGAATGATATCTGTCACATCCTGATTCTCTGGATTCACTTTTCTCTTTGGATCAGAGTGTTCATCAATGGCGTCCTGGAAGAACTCATCAACCTCCTTGAAAATAGTACGAAGACGAGCTTTCTTTCCAGTTACAGTATCGATCCAACCCAAGGAAGGAATGAAATCAGAGAAAAAGAATGCAACCATCATCTCTTGACAACCTTTGAGTAGTGAATAGAACCTACTCCCCTCCGCTGCGTCATCTTCATAGCTTCTCCCAAATAGAATTCTACATATCACTGTGCTCGTAAGAGACATCATCGCTTCTGTAAAATTAGTAAGCTTTGAAGATGAAGCGTTCCTAGATATTTTTATCATCATATTCTTCAACTCACTACGTCTTATTGGTGAAAATGTTGAGACTTGTTTCTGGCTAAGGACATTGAGAACACAAATTTTTCTAATTTCTCTCCAAAACTCACCATATGGGGAGAATATAACATCATAGCCTTTGAAGAACAGTGTTTGTTGGCCAAGTAATTTAGGTCGTCCACAACACTCAAGGTCATGGTCTTTCAACACCACTTTGGCCAATTCAGAGGTGCAAACAGCAATGGCTCTCCTTGATCCAAATCTAAGGGAAACGATAGGTCCGTATTTCTTTGACAGTTCCCATAGCTGCAGATGGAGAGTTGTACTGTCCACCTGAAGAAGGTTCCCTACTATGGGAAGCCCTCTTGGACCAGGTGGAAACCGTGACCCCTTCCCCTTTCTAAGATTTTGGACAAAGATTAACAAAAGAAGAGGAAGAGCAAGGTATGCAAGAGTTACAACTGCTGCAACCATTGTGTTTGTGTTTGTGTTCTATCACAACCAAAGAGGTTCAAGACCAAAGAGGTGCAAGACCAAAGAGGTGCAAGACCAAGAGGTGCAAGACCAAAGAGGTGCAAGAAAACTGGCCTGGAATCAAACACTCTTTCCTCACCCTTATTTATACTACACAACAGACCCTTCCCACCACAAAATGCCAAACCAATATTAAATGCTATCATAAAATGTTATGCCTACAAAAACATTTTTATAAAATATAAAAATAATTCTTCATTCACAATTATGCATGCATGGACCAACCCCATTATATTATTTCCAACTACTGCAACTGAATAAAAGTCATTCATCACTCTTCACAGAGTTACATAAAATTGTATTTTTATTTTTTTACATAATATATATTTTTAAATATTTATATTGAGTAGTTCCTATTTATCATTTTCTCACGTGTCAATATAATGGGGGATCATCCTAACTACCAGAACCAAAAGCTTCACCACCACCATGAGTTACATATGAAATGCAATAATTCAATCACCACTCAGGTAAAAAAGTGAGTGGTTCTCATTCTTGTAGTATTAGGAATACATCGTTTAACTGATTTTGATTCTTTCATTTTTAACATGTTGAATTAAATCAAATATAGAGGGCGAGCTAAATGGGAATGACAAAAAAATGTTGTCAAAGAAGAAAAATAAGCAATACAATTTTAATGTCTAATTATTAGAAAATATTCTAAAAGTTATGTAATTTAATTAATTTGATACGAGATAGCTTTTTAGATAAATATATCATAAATACAAAAAGTGTTTTTTTATTTTATTTTAATCAATTAAGTTTAGAAAAACTTTCATTTTTAATAATCGATAAAAAATTACTCTCTCAATGATAAGTTTAACCATTTTGTTTAGACAGATTAAATTATTAAATGATTGGCTTGCTAGAAATTAACTTAACCTATCAATTAATATGACGCAATTGATCCCAACACAATACACTGTATCACTCCATTTATATAAGAGGCAAAAATAAAGGCTTTAATGAATTAATTAAAAGTTAGTATTCTTGTCGTAGTGTATTACCAGCTTGCATGACAGTCTGGACCGGACCGAGACAAAAAAAAAATTAATAATAGTTTGTTAACTAAGCTCAGTTAACATCTGTAAATTTGGTTAAAAAAAATTCATTAAATAAGGTGTTATGGAAAGTTTGAGCTTTTAATATCTATTTTGTTCTAGTACAATGATTGTTTTCAAGTTTTTTATACTCTGAATCCGAATGAGAAAGTACGTCGGGTAACATCCTTTAAAGCTATCTCTTGAGTTTTCTTTCGACGATCTGATATAATTGAAATAAACAAAATGAATTAAATAATATTAATTTATTAATGTTATATAAATAAAAATAGTTAAGTAATTTCACTTACCATCTAAGCTTCATTTTCACGGTTTTCTTTAAAAAGACGTCATGTCTCTTCGTCAATATGTTTGTACTTTAAACAAGGACTTTCGCCTTTAAGTTGACAAAAAATATATTTCGTCGTCAGTCTTGACTTAAAGTGATGAAATTTAAGTTTGATATTGGATAGAATCTTTGATCGAAGCGGCACATTAGGAATTTCAAAATTTGCCCACAAAATAACATCACCAAATTAAAATTAATCAATGAATATTAAAAAGCATTATATGAGAACAATAATAATGTAAACCTTACCTGAAAATCCTCCCAGAGCATGTTCCGATCAACTTCTGACGCGTCATCCCATGAATTAATCAAAATGGAGAGTCTCTCACAAGAAAGAACTCCAAGATAGCTATTAAACTCATCTACATTAGGATCAAAAGTCACTCCAGTGTTGACGTTAATGTCAACATGTGTCGTCTCACCAGCAGCATGTTTCAATGCGAGACGCTTCAATCTAGTAGGTCCTTTGCTCCCTCGTCCGGATCGGCTTTTGATTGGTGTCTGATCGTCATCCATATCTGTGTTAAAAAAATTAGGTAACAAACATTAGTTAACCTGCATCGAATTAAAATCATATAAAACAAATGCATAAAATTCCAAATGTGTATTATCAAAAATATTTCTAAATTTACTACCATAGTGGGTTGAATGTTCATATGTAAATTCCTTCATTGTGGTCTTTACGGGTTGCATGTTCATCATCAAGTACATCGTTATCTTTATTAATTATCATTGGTGTGAATGAACGGGGTCACCATTTTCAATATCATATATGGTCTCGCCTTGTTTTTTCCTGTGTAAAACGACATACCAATGTTCTGACATAGGATCTTTCACGTAAAAAACCTAAGATGCTTCTTGAACCATTATAAATGGCTCATCTTGATACCCTATCTTTTGAAAGTCCACTAGTGTGAATCCTGATTCATCAATTTTAACCCCACTTTTATTGTCAATCCATTTACACTTGAAAACTAGAATGGAAAACTTAGTGTAGTCAACCTCCCATATCTCTTCTACAAACCCATAGTATGTCATTGATCCAAGTACTGAATTTGTATCTTTCGAAATCGAAAACTGCATTGACTCGGCTTCAAGAGTAACACCATAATTTTGAACTGTACTCTTTTCATCCATAGAATTCGTGTAAAATATACAATTATTCACTTCGTACGCTTTACAAGAAATGACATCAAACTTCAATCCAACAGCCAACCAGGTCAAGGTCTTCGATTCGGTTGAATCCTTTAACATCACGTCTTTAAACCAAGGCATGAAAGTTCTATTATGTTCCATCAAGACCCATTTCTTTGTTTGTCTTGGGTTATTTGCCTTCACAATGGCTTTATGAGCTTCTATGTAAGGTATAACTTCATCTGTGTTATTCTATATATACAAATGTGCTTGCAAGACTTCTGATCGAGATTTGCTTACAATATTCACACCACATAAACATTTACTTGTAGAACGCTTGTGGTACCATGAATTAGCTGGAAGACCTATTGGATTTGCTTTTGACATGTACTCTGAACAAAATTCAATACTTTCTTCATCTATGTACCTTTCAATCATTGAAGCTTCTGGATGATAATGATTTTTCATATAACCTTTCAAAATTTTCATATACCGCTCAACAGAATACATCCTTCTTAAGTACACTGGTCCACACAATCTAACCTCTCTTACCAGATGCACAACTAGATGAACCATGATGTCAAAAAAAGATGGAGGAAAAAGCATCTCCAATCCACACAAGATAACAACAATTTTATCTTGAAGTTCATATATATAGTTTTAATGGATCAACGACTTTACAACATATGGAAGAGAAGAATGAACACAAACGAGTTATGGTATGTCTAACATTTTTTTATAAGATCCCACAAATAGCTACCAGCAACAACTGTTGCATCAAGATGTGGCAATCATGAGACTTCAACCCAATTAACTTCAAATATTGCATTGACACTAGGCTCTTCACATTTGAGGAATGTCCTTGTGGCACTTTCACACCCTTTAGACATTGACAAAAACTATTTTTTTTCATCTTTTGAAATGGTCTAATAGGTCGGGTGCAAATATGTACACTTACCCATTTCTATGGGTGCCAACTCGCCTCGTATGTTCATCTCAATCAAATCTAAACGAGCATTTAGACCATGCTTCTTCTTCCCGTTAATGTTAAGAAGTGTACCAATTAAGCTATCACACACATTCTTCTTAACATGCAGTACATTTATACAATGTATGACTTCTAACCTCAACCAGTACGAAAAATCAAAGAAGATTGATTTTTTCTTTCAAATGTTTGTCACAGATGACATTTTTTTTTACTTACCGAAGGTGTGGTCTATGTTATTTACCTGTTTGTAAACCTCAACACCAGTTAGTGGAGTTGGTGGACCACTAGTCTCTTGATGTCCATTAAAGGATTTTTTTCAACCTCAGATAAGGATGATGACTTCTAAGAAACCTCTGATGTTGAAGATATATTGTCTTCCTTCCATGTTTCAATTGTTGAGAAGCAGTGTCTTCTTTGCATACTGGACATGCTTTATGACCCTTAACACTATAACCTGATAAGTTACCATATGACGGAAAGTCATTGATGGTTCTAAATAACATGGCATGCAGCTTGAAAGTTTCATTACCAAATCCGTCAAATACTTCAACACCCTCGTCCCACATTAACTTCAAATCTTCAATTAGGGGACTTAGATAAACATCTATGTCATTCCCTGGCTGTTTCGGATTAGATATCATCATAGACAACATCATGTATTTTCGCTTCATGCACAATCCAGGAGGTAAGTTGTAAATAACTAGTAGCACGGGCCATGTACTGTGATTTGTACTCATATTACCAAACAGATTTATTTCGTCTGTAGCTAAACCAAGTCGGATATTTCTTGATTCTTTACCAAACTCTGGAATCTCATCATCAAATTTCTTCCACTGAATAGAATCAGTTGGATGTCGGTACATGCCATCACATTTCCTCTCGTTTGCATGCTCTCTAAGATTCTTAGCATCGTTTGGGTATGCAAACAAACGCTTCATCCTTGGAATGATGGGAAGATACCACATAACCTTTTGGTGTCCATTCTTTTCTATATCTTCAATAGTATCATCATCTTTTTGTTTCAACTTATAACGTGATAACCCACACCTCGGACAACTTTTCAACAATTCAAAATATTTTCGGTATAATATACAATCATTAGGACATGCATGTATCCTTTTATACTCCATACCCATTGGACAAAGAATCTTTTTGGCCTCATAATTACGATTAGAAAAGAGTATTTCCCTCTAGAAGCATATCTTTCAACAAATGAAGCAATTCCGTGAAGCTTTTATCACTCCATCCATTTATTGCCTTCAAATTCATCAATCTTAACACCGCCGACAACCGTGTGAAGTTATTTGATCCAGGATACAATGGAGTCTCTGCATCGCTTGAAATACTGCCATATCCATGCGTTTCTGCAAAATACTGAGCTCCCACATCACGAATCATGTCGTCCAATCGATCATCATCTACATCATAATGTATTGCATCATCCATGGTGGACCCCACATATTCTTCAGTTACAAAAACACGTGGTAAATTTAACAATTCACCGTGTCATGTCCAAGTTTTATAAGATCGAAGAAACCCATCACATAGCAGGTGCTCCCTCATTATCTTAACATCCAGTATCCTTCCATTTAAACAATTAACGCACGAACACCTAATCTTTACTCCATCATGACCACTATTAACCGCGTTACTTTGTGCAAATTGTATAAATTCTTTTACTCCTCTTTCGTACTCATCACTTATGCGAAGAGAATTAATCCAATTTTGATCTATTATATTCTGCAATAATCATTCGGGTGTTTCCTAATCAGTGTTCTATCTCGCACGTTTGCCGAGGGTCGAACACCCAGACTCAATTCCAGCACGTATCAATTGGCGAGGGTCTAACAACTTCAAACTCAATACAAACACGATAATTCTATTCTAAACTATCAACTAACATAATATAAATACAAATTATAATAATTTTTAAATAATATAAATTTAAAAAAATAAAAATAATAATACATAAAAAAAACAAATTCATAACATTAAAAAGAATTCAAAAAATTTAAAACATCACCAACCTTGTGTGTGAAGGCAATGTTGGTGAAGAGTGGCACGGGAGCGCCAGCAACGACGGCGGCACCGGAAGTAGTGACGGAGCAAACCAGAAACCATAGAAGAACTGACAAAGGCAATGCAATAGTACTTCAAACAATGCAAGAAACCAAACAAAGTAACATAAACGAAAAAGATTTATATACATTGGTGACGAAGAAAAAGAGCTCAAACAAACTTACAAAGGAACGAAAACAAAATCAATGAAGCTGCAGAAGAAGAGATGAACATTAAGCGCAAACGCGAGCATGAACAGTGCAAAACGCGAGCAGGAACAGTGCAAACGCGAAATGCAAATAGAAGAAAGAAAATAAGAAAGCGTAAGTGGCACACTTCAAAAATTAGGATAAAAATGATTTAAAAATGCGGCTATTTGTAATAGCCGCATTCATAAATCAAACACTTTGATTTACAAGTGTGGCTATAGGTAAAGCCGCATTTTTAAATCAAAGCGTTTGATTTACGAATGCGGTTTTACCTATAACCGCACTTGTAAATCAAAGTGTTTGATTTATGAATGCGACTATTACAAATAGCCGCATTTTTAAATGAACTTAATTTCCAAAATGTCACCGCATTTTTAAAGATTGCGTCTGATTGTAAAGTCACACTTAATAAAAAGTAGTTATTTCTAAATTTTGCACTAGTGGAAAAGTAGTTGAATAACATATGAATAGACAACCAGAAACTCTATGTCAATAAACCAAGATATAAACATAATGATATATCATACACTAAGCACAAAGGAGTTTAGAGGGAGGTAGTATGTACAATATGAAAGGAGAAAAAAAGAAAAGCAATAGCATGAAATATGGGTAGATTTGGAGGAAGAAGAATGTACAACGAACCTATGCTAACGCGGTGAAAGGTGAAAATACGACACATAGTAAATAAGAAAGTTGGAGAGATATTGATGGAAGACCCCTTAGAAAATGACCAACTACAAGAGCAATGACCAAGAAAAATCAAGTTGAGTGGGATTCAGCTAACCTCAGTAGAGTCAAACTCTTATCAGTATGGGCTAAGTGTTTCTTCTTCTACTACTTTCTTTCTTTATTTTTGTGTTGTGAACTCAGTGTTTTTTACTTGTCTTGAACATGTTTCCATCTCATTTCACCGATTCAATTATTGTTTTGTCCATTTTATACGATTCAAATTAATTGTTCTTTCTTGAACCATCCCATGTTTCTTTGTTTTATTTTGATTTCCGTGTGCGGTTTAGTTTTTGCTTGAGTCTTGTTTCATTTTATTTGGTTAAATCACTTTAATTTTGTTGTCAAAGTCATGTGAATCTAGAAAGGTCATAAACTTCTAAGGTTCCTAAAGTCCCAGTTAATACCTATGGACTCACATTCATAAGGGGACCAAACCTTGCTTCTTGAATTCTCTCGTTTTTAGGTATTCTTGGCAATAAAAAAACATTAAGTTCAAAGAATAACTGTTGAAGGGAAAACCAACCAAAATAATGGTTGTCCTTATATTTCTACTATTCAAATGTATGCACCTTATAGGGTTCTGTAACTATCAAGAGGTAATCCATGACCCATGTACAGTGTGTAGTCATATTTTCAATCTATGTAAGCATCTTATATGGTCATATGAACCTCTCAACAAATACTTCTTGATTGAATCTATGGGGATTATCTTTGTGGAAAAATATGAACAAATTGCATACTGCATTTTTCATCACTTTAAAAGGTGATTATTTGGTTTTGGAAAATGTTCTCTTTGTTGTCACAATAAAACAATTGAAAATACGAAACAACCTGTTGTTTTGCTCTGGCACCTCTGCATAAAGCTACCATAATTGCTTACGCATGATTATACTTGTTTCTGCTTTTTAAAACCTGTTTCTGGTCAAATGTACATTGTGTGTGCCTCAGAATCTGGTCATAAGAGAATATATTTTGTTGTTTTCTTTAAGATTAAAAGCTTTTTATGAATGGTCAATCATAATAAAGAACAGTCAAAATTGTCCCTCTTAGGGTCTGACGCATTACAATTTTCTAAAACAGCTAAAGATTCCTTTTTTCTCTAGCACAAACAACCCACTAAATGCCACTTTATCTTTGCTATTTTTTATTTTTTTTTTGCTTATATAAAGGTGCCTTCAACTGGATATTTCATAAAACAACCTTTTTTTTTCTTCTCTGCATTTGTACCTTGAAATTTGCTTTCTTTACTGCATCTTCATAAACACATACCTGCACCATGTCCTCCTTATCCCACTCACTAAAGAGAAAGAAATCATATGCCTTCAAAAGGGTTGGTCATCTTGAAAACTCGTTCTCGGGTGACAATGAGAAAATTGAAAACTTTTTGCTTGAGATAAGTAGAAAGTAGAAAGTTTATCAATACCCCAAAGTTGGTGTCTTTAATCTGGCTAAAGGAGCAGAATCTCAAGGAGGTTAGGAAGGCCTTGAAAGATCAGAAGCTACGAAGGTTCGTTGAGATGTTCGAGAACACCTTTCCAAACCTTGTGAAGGCATTCTACACAAATTTACTTGTTGATGGTGAGAACATGTATTCCCATGTCAAAGAGCTAGATATGGAGATTACTCTTGATGTATGGACTGCCATCACTTGACTAAAATACTCAAAGGTAAGGATCAACAAAGGAAACATAAGTGTTGTAGGAGACTTCAACAAAATACAATACAAAAATCCTTGAAAGTAAAGGGCTTTCATGTTGGTGCCTTGAAATTGAATGAGAGGATCATTGCCTTCATTGTCACGTGGATGCTCACTCCAAGGGGGAGTAATCATGATGTCCTCACTGAAAAAGATCTTGTCTTAATCTACTGCATAATGAAGAACATCAAAGTCAACTGGATCCATGTTTTCATGGAGCATGTGCTAAAGTCTATGAGGTTAAGTGATTATCATTTTCCTTATGTTGTTCTTATATCTAAATTTCTTCAATATCTTGAAGTTGATCTTGATGGAGAATTTCCTGAGGTGTTAAAACCATCTCATGAAGTTAACAATGGGTCTCTTAAGATGTGGTTCATCAAAATTTGTGACAAATGGGTTAGCAAAATGGAAGAACATGTGTATCCTTCTTGTGAAGATCAAACTGGAACAAATGATGGACAACAAGCTGCATTAAATGCTGAAAATCAATTTGAACATGCACAAGTTGAACAAGGGACTGAAAATCCAACTAAGCAAGTTGCTTATACAAATTATGGAGTTGGTCCAAGTGCTGGAGTTGCAGAAGAATATGCTCTGCATGCACTTGTGGGCTATTTGCCACCCATAGATCATGGGATTCCTATGTGTCAATTTGACAGATTGATGATCAACCGCTTGGACAACATGGCAAGTGATCAAAGGAACCACTATAAATTTTGTGCTGCCAGGTTCCAACATCTAGATGAGAAAATTGAAGTTGTGCAAACCCAGCTCTTTGAATTTCAATATGGCAAGGATGCTTGAAAGCTTAAAGTATCTCTTTCTACTTCTTTTTATGCTCTATATTTTCCATATTGTTGGACAATTATTTTATCATTATGTTTTCTACTTGTATTATTCCTTCTTTTTGTCTATTTGTGAAGACAAATAGGGGGAGAATTTTGTGGTTCATTTGGTTGTAATTCGGCTACATTTTGTGCTTTAATTCTGCCACATGTTGCTGCCACACTTTGCACTTGCACACTTCAATTTTTTTTCCTACTTCTCTGTTATGGAAAAACTTGCTCTATGAATGTGCTTGGTGAATCTGTTTTATCCTGCTGCTACACTTTTTGTGTATGGTATACAATTTTGTTTTGCGTGAGCTCTTAAGTTAAAAACCTACAACACAAACAAATTATGGGTTTGTCTTCATCAATTAAGGGAAGATTGTTGAATAAGGTGCTTTGATACCTCCAAATCTGTGTAGAAGACTTGAAGAACCTATTGATGTGTTTGTATGTGTTGTCTAATAGCTTTTGAATTGTCATTTCCCACCTTGCATTGATCCAAGATCACTTGATTCTTTATCCTTTCTAAAGAAGTGTTTTCTAAGAAACTGGGAAATTTTATTCAATTGTTTTTCAAATCAATCTGTTGAAAAAGCTTATACTCAAAGGTCTTCATGCTATAACAAGTTTTTCAACCTGTTGAATTGTTGAAGCAACTAGTTGTTTGACACTTAGTGGTTTTCAAAAGGTTTTGTTTTATTTTGTCTTTGCTGTCAAACTGAAACAAGTTATTTTGATAAAATAACTAGTTGTTTTATTTGAAATCCTTAACAGAAAAATTATTCCAATCAGTTGTTTTGTAAAAATAATTTTTTGTTTTTCTAATAGAATTCGGTTCCAAATTGTTTTTAAATGCTTTCAACTGTTTTTGATTTATGATCTAACCGTTTTTGGATCATCACTTGTGTGAAATAGGAATTGGATTTTCTATACTTCTACACTACTGTTTTCTAAAGCTCAGGTGTACTATATTCCTTCATTTGAACAATGTAATTTTGTGTAATTTGTGTAAGGCAGTTTCAGAAAGGGTTTCTGAAAACTGTGGTGTTGTCAAGGAGTGTTGTGTGTTCTTAATGAGTTCAAGATCAAAACTCTTTGTGTGTGTTTGTAATCTTGTTTTGATTGTTTAGTGAATTCTCAGTGGTTAGTTGAGGACTGGATGTAACTCTTGGTTAAGAGTGAACCAATATAAATCTCTTTATGTGAATCTCTCTATCCTTTCTTTTATACACTGTTTTTAACACTGTTCTTTTTCTACTGGTATAAATAATCCAACCTGTTGTTTCGAGAAAACAACCGTTTGAATTTCTATAAAGAATTATAAAGGTGAACTTTTATCCCGTTGAAAAAAAATCAATTTGTTGATATTTAAGAACTTTTCACTGTACTTCCAATCTTTACGAAAATCTTGTGAAAACAATTCATCCCCTCTTGTGTTGATCATACATTCTAATAATTATAATTGCAATAGTTGTTCACCAAACGATAGTATATATAATTTGTTTTCAAATAGACGAGCTATAATATTGATCTTATTTTTAAAATTGTATTTGAACTTCCACTTAAACCATTGTCTATTCACATTGTAAAATCTTCCTTTTGCACTAGTAATTATTAGAAGATGAAAATTTAGTTGTGAGAAAAATATGAATAAAAATTAATAATGGGTATTGTAATTATATTATGTACTCTTATTGAGACAACAAGTGTTCGGACACTTAATATATTATATCTATTTATATTACTAAAACAAAAACATTAATTCATCAACCATAAAGATGAAACTTAATGAAATATTGATACAGAATTATGCCTGGACCAAGTTCTTTTCAGGGAGGATTTTGTACTGCCACTGAAGAAGAGACATTAATTATAAATGAACTTTTAATTATTTTTGTCTCTTGTGGACCAACTCATCACAGAACAAATCTTCACCTCCATGTGCTTCGTTTCAAATGCCCCTGGCAAAAAATATCAATGCCTGTCATTCACCCATTCAAACTGTAATATTCTAATAATCAATAATTTGGCTACTTCATTTTTCATTTACCATTTTGTTTAATTATTTTAAAAAAATTATATATTCATCCTCTTGTATAATATGTATCTTAAATATTTATAAATTATAGCTATTATTACTTATTTTGTTAGTTCTCTATGAAGTATTAGTATTTAAATTTTTCATAATAAGTGTTTAGAAATCTTTTATCGAACTAAAAATAAGATTAGTTTATAATATAGAAATAAGGATAATATTTATTTTATTATAAAGGTGTTAAATTTAAATTTATTTTTTAAGATAATATTAAAGTAATTAAAAATCCATTTTAATCGAGATTGTGAGTTTATTATCCTCCCTGTCGAGTCTTCTTAATTCTTACGTTCGACACATAAAGATTTCACATTAATTAAATTAAGGCCAAATTATAATAAATTTCATTTTACTAATCATATTTTATAAAAATAATTGATAAAAAACATTAAAAATATTCAATATCAATAAATTTTGAATAAATTTTATATACAAAATTAGAACATCATTTTCAAATAAAGTTCTAGTCCAATAAATTTGTATATCTTTCCTTTTTTTTCTATTATAGAAGATTATTTACTCTTCTTGCATTCCCTATAAGTCACATCCTCCGGACAAAACTTCACTATGACACTTGTAAAACACGTATTCGTGAAGTGTCCAATTAAAAAAATATTTATTGAATTTCTACAAGTTCTAGTACGGTTCTAACACAATTTTAAAAAAGAAAAATACATTAATTTTCTAAAAACTCAAATTTATTGTATAATTTTTTATTATGATTATAAAAATAAGAAATAAATCATTTTGAACCAGTCATAAAAAACATTATTCTGCTCCAAAAAAATAATCTGAAGGATACTTTGCACATAAATCTTTATTAACAATTTATATAATTTATAAATCTGTTTCTCCATGTCCTAGATTTTAAATATTATACGTATATTCGTGTTCGTATATCAGTGTCTATGCTACATAGCTTCCGTTGCACATTGGACATGCAGTAATTCAATATGAACATTTTAAATAAAAATAAATTTTTACTTGCTTGGTATTATTATCTTGCATCAGATGACCAAGCCGTGTTTGTGAGTTCATTAATAATAACGCTTTACGCATCCCCATGATGAGGAGGATCTTAAACAAAAGCATGTGATGTGTGAAAATAAAATATAAGAAGCCAATTGTTGTAGGAATATCTTTAACGTGTACCCTTTTTTTCAAATATCTACCTCTTTCAACAACTCTTTTAGGTTAATATTTCTAAAATTACACGTTTTTAATGCCATTGCCTCCTCATTCATAATATATAAAGAAGACTATATTTGTTTCATTTTAAAATAAAAACTTTATTAACTTATAGGATTCGAAACCAAA
Organism: Phaseolus vulgaris; assembly: GCF_000499845.2. NCBI lineage: Eukaryota > Viridiplantae > Streptophyta > Magnoliopsida > Fabales > Fabaceae > Phaseolus > Phaseolus vulgaris. Next base: position 22,114,647 of record NC_023750.2, read on the forward strand.
ACTATAAATAAATAAGATTATATTTTTTTCATTTTAAAATAAATAAAACTATATTTATTTTATTTTAAAATAAAATCTACTTTAAATTTTTTTCTAAAATAATATTTGATTTAATTATAATTAATTATTTTTTATTTTTAAAATTATTATTTTTTAATAATTTTCTTGTAATGAATTTTAAATGTGAAAGTATGATTTTATGAACTTGAAAGATGTATTAAAACATTTATATTAACTAAAAATAAGATTAAATTATAATATATTAATATGAATAAATTTTATCTTATTAATCTAATTTTATAAAAATAATTAATAAAAATATTAAAAATATTCAATACCAATATAATAATTTTTATATACAAAATTAAGACATCATCTGAATCTAAAATTTTAATAAAATAAATTTGTACATCTTTCAACAGTGAGATCCTCACCAACATTGATAAAAAACTTCACTTCCATGACATGCTGTACTTCAATTTGAACATATTAAATAAAAATAATAATTTTTTTCTTGGTATTATTAATAGCTTGTATCAGATTCTGGATCAAGGTTGTTTGTGTATTTATTAATAAGAAAATGATACAATTTTAGAATTATATATAATTTTAATGTAATAGATTTAAAAATAAATATGTTTAATAAAAAAATAAAGTAATTAAATAACATAAAAAATATTAAATAATATTATTAAAAATTATAATATAATTATATAAAAAAATTATAATCATCAATATATTATTACCCTTATTAATAACCGTTTCTGCTAACCCATCACAACTAGTCTCCCGCGTCCCTATGATCGAGGAGCGCCTTAAATAGAAGCATGTGATGTGTGAAAATAAAATATAAGAAGCCAACTGTTCACGTGACCCTTTCTTCAAACATCTACCTCTTTCCACAACTCTTTTAGGTTAATATTTCTAAAATCACTTTTTTTAATGTCATTCCCTCCTCGTTCATAATATAAAAATAAGACTATATTTGTTTCATTTTAAAATAAAAACTTCATCAAGAATTTTAAATCAAAAGTATAAAATGTTATATTAAAAAAGTAAACTTTAAAATTAACTTAATTTTATAAAATCTATTTATAAAATAAAGTTTATATTCATTTATATATTATATATTATAAAATGATTTCATTTATAGTTAAATTGAATGAATAAAATGTGTAATTACTTCTACTTTATTATATATATATCATACACTATGATAAATAAAAAAACAATAAAATGGTTAAATAAAAACTAATTAAAAACTAATTTTAAAAGAAAAAAACAATTAATTGATATATTAACTAAATTAGATATTATTTTAAAAATTAAAAAATTTATTAGTATCTAAAATAAATTTTATTATTAATAAAATTTATAAATTGATATTTAATTAGTTACTAAAATTTTAATTATCAATTATTTTAAATTTTAAAATTGATAAGTAGTAAAATTTTAATTTATAAACTATTTTATAAATTTTATTAATAATAAAAATTATTTTAAATATTAATATTTTTAATTTTTAAAATAATATTTAATTTAATTAATATAATAATTAATTAATTTTTTATCTAAAAATTAATTTATATTTAATGATTTATTTAGTGATAATTAAAAAAGACATTTTAAATTTATCATTTAATTTTTGATAAAACAAAATTATTGATTATATTGAGTGTGATGCAATATTGTTTGCTCCCTATGACTGAAGAGTGCCTTAAATAAAGGCATATGATGTGTGAAAATGAATCGAAGTAACATGATATAAGAAGCCAACTGTTGCAGGGATTCTCCATTGAGTGTGGTGATGGCATTTCCAATAGCCAACTAAAATCACACACCATTCACATGTACTTTGTTCTAGACATCTACCTGTCTGAGCAACATTTTCTACATTATCTTTTGCAGTTTTCGATATCTACAACTTTTTTCAGACAAATTTACTTACTACTTTCTTTTTACTATTTTGTACTAATTTATTTTAATTTCATATTTTTCATTTTAATTTATAAACTTGTTATGGGTATAATTTTAAATTTAGTTATATATATAATTTTTTTATTTATTTAAGATGAAAATAATCTACAAATATAGCATAACTAGTTTTATTTTTATTTTATTATCAATTAAGTATACATATAGAACAAGAAATATAATAATTATGTAAATGATAGTGGTTAGAAACTAGGTGTAAGATAAATAGTAAAAGATAGTGATGATGGTGCTGACCATATTTCGAAGTGGCACGTTTAATTCACCAAAAGTTATATTATAACTATTACAATACAAATTTTATTAATTTTTATACAAATTTAAATTTTTTTAAAATATTTCTATTACAAAATTGTGACTTATAAAAATATAAATATTAGTAATATAAAGTTCAAAACAATATTCTAAAGCTCTCTAAAACCTCCTACACCTGTATGATAATCTGTTTATATACATAGTACAATCATTGCATCTCACAACACAACAAGAAAAATAAGGATAAGATAGTGAAAATAAAGTTTTATAGTATGCACAATTATAATATGATCAATTTCTCAATTATTCAATCTTCTTTAAATCCCAACATAAAACAATCACATAGATCTCACATGGATCTACACATCCAGGATATTCAACAAACAAAATAACAATCGACATCTTCTGGAAGTCCCATATTAAGTAAGTCCTACCAGAGGCTAACATCTTATCCAAAGATTACCAGTGAATCCAAGAGAAAGGTTAGGGTAAGTTCAATACAACACAAGTCGTGAATATCATATGTCACGATGTGCATGAACTCCCCCATCAGCTTCTCACCACCTGATATCTTAGTCTCTGTGACTTAGATTATCAGTGAAGCTCGGAGATCTCTGTTACCACATAAACATCAATACTTAATACACAAACAAAAATCAATCAATACATTATCCCAAATGTGTGAATTCAATTCCATACCATTTTCATCATACAATATCATTCAAAACGCAATCCACAACATTCAAAAGTCTTATTTAACAACATAAAAAAAACAACACTTAAATACTAAATTATTAAAATCTAATATTTCTACAAGTTTAAATAGTATATAAAAAATCAACATCCCTGTAACATAAATTGAATAATGGAGAGCATATCTCCTCTACATCCAGATCTTCTAGCCTAGGGTACTATTAAAAATTAAAGTTAGTTTCCCTTACCTGAAATTCCTTATTTTGATGGAAATTCTACCTCAAATAGGGGAACCACTCCAAAGTTTTAGGATCCTAGAGCAAGTTATCCAAACATTACCAAATTTTAGTTTGAGCTTAATCGAGTTGAGAGAAACACTTTTCTCAATTGGCCCCACTAAGATTGATGATTGTACCGACTAGTCCTCAGTCATCGACCCAGAGATTGACCTCAGACATCGCACACCGATGCTTGGTGATGGAAGGGGGGCCACGAGGTGGACCCCAGACGCACCCACCAGGGGGATTGTGTGTATGACGCATGAAGGCGCAGCACGTGAGGATAATCCTGGGAGGCGTTAAAACCCATTAGGTTTAGGGTTCCCAGGGAAGCTGCATGCATGGCACGTGAAAACTTATGGGACCCACGAAGCAGATGGTGCTAGAGAATAGGTGCACAAGTTGGTACCCAAGCGGCCACTCTGTCATTCGTTGCACTCTAGTTAAGGGAAGTTCATGTGCCAGATACGCTAAGATTCTATGAATAGCGGCACAAGGACATTCTCCAAGGAATCCTAGTCAAGGGTAACGACACAAAGGTAAACCCTAGTTTCAGCCTATATATAGGGTGCCCAAAACTCTAGTAAGGTACGCAATTTCTAAGACTGAAGCTAGTATACACAATTGGTGTTTCTTTGTCCTAATACTGACTTGAGCGTCGGATTGCAAACGGTCGCTAGGGCGCCCCTTTGTCTTTTGCAGGTGAGAGGCTTCTTGATCAAGAAGGCATGTTTCTCAGGCAAGACTGAAGGGCGGCAAAAGTTGTTAGAGTCAACCGGCGGAGCAAGTCAACCGGCAGGAACAATGACTAAATCGTAGAGAAAAACAAAGAATAAGGGATCTTTAGAGTAAAAATGAACCTACTCTGTTTGAAAATTTGATTGGGTAGGAATGTAGCCTGACTACTCAACTACATGATGGCGTGATCAGGTTTTGGAATATATGAGGTATGAAAGAGAAATTAAAGAGAGAGAAACAAAAAAGAAAGAAGGTGGGGGGTTCAAGTCCTTGTTTTTAACCCACGTTCAAAAAAATTCGTCCTAAAAAATTAGCTTACCAAGAAAGATTAGGAAATGATTATCTTATTTTCTCTTTTATTTTTCAAGTGGAATCACAACATGTGAAATTTCACAATACTTTGACTATGTCGATGTTTCTACTGTGAAGTTATCTTACTTGAGAACCCGAAATTTTAAATGACTCCACTTTAAAAGAGAGTTCTCTTATTTAACTAAATCAGACACTAGAATATGATTATGACCAATTATATATATTTCTTTAGTTACGATACACGAATGACATAATGAATGTTGGTTAACGAAAGAGATAAACAATTTTATAAGCAGTAGGACCTATTCTCTTGAGAATCTAATAAGAACCTATGAACTTTGAAGTCATCTTCTTATATATGATTGCTCTCCTTACACCAAGGAATGACGTAGCTCTTAGAAAATCATGATTATCCATAGAAAAATCTCAAGGTCTTCTTCATTTATCTGCATTAGATGTTTGTCTAATCGAAGATGTCTTCAAACATCATAGTCCTCAAAATTTGGCTCACGATTGCTGATAACTGAAGTGATGAAAAATATGTTGGTTTTTTTTTTCTTTTTACTTGACTAACTTCCTCTTGATGCATATCAATGAATGCATCAATGTCTTTTTCCTCCATCTTAAATAGACGATCTAGGTCAACTCCCTAACTTTCTGAGTATTTTGCAATATTTCTGTTAAAAGGTTCTTGTCAAATTGCTTAAGAGATTTTCATGTGACCTACCTCAATGATCCACGACTTTGTTGTAGTCTAACATGAACAAAGACATCTCACACCAACCTCTCCACAAGTATATCTTTAATAACAATCATGTTATCCAATCCAAGCTTATACTAATATAGGCAACACCAAATTTCAAAGAAATGGAATCCATAGAAACTTGAGATAGGTATAACTAAATCAAAATGGATTCTTCCTATGTTTATTGGGAGAGCCTCTTTTACTTTCTAATGGTCATATATGGTGTCAACATCACTAGCTCATTTTGTTCCTCAACTTCGAGCGAAAATATTCTCATATTCAGAATGATGTGCAACATCAATTACTAAAGACCTATGATTAGAACTAAGGGTAAGATCTACTACCATTTTACTCCACCCAATACCATGTGCTAAAGAATTCATTCTCACCCTTATGAAAAGATAAGAATAACCCAACCAAACACAAACCTGCTTAACATTAGTTACAATACCAAATGTCACCTTTTCACCACTTTTGTCATACTGAGACCTTTCATCTTACCCAATTATTTGCATTACCTCAAGCATATCATTTTTTTCCTTACGTAGAACGCACATAGTCCTCATTAATGCATCCCATATTACTCACACTGAGTCATTTTTCTTCACTATATGTGACAAGTAAGTGATAAAATTCGTGGAAATATTATTTCACTCCTATCCTGGGAATGTCAAACTATGTTAACATACTTGTTAGTTATAACAAATGTACTACAACTTCCAAATTTAAATTGTTGAAACTTCCACTCAACTCCAACCATATAATTTTAAATGTTGATATTTATGTCTCCTTGTAACTTTACCATCTTCAACAACATTTCCTTTCCTAGGATAATACTTCCATTAAAATTAATAATCTTTCAAAACTTCATCCATCTTCTCCAAAAGGAATTATGCATCATTCATTGTTGAGTCTACCACAATCCAGATTCCATTATATAGTATCATTGTCTCTAAAAAAGAAACCACACATATAACAACAAATTTCTACTTAGTCATGTCAAATGGTTGTAACATTATCCCATGTCTTTGATACTCCACTTCAGTCTTTTCTAGGTTAGACCAACAAGGACCTATGGAGCCACTTCCTCTTTATGTTGAACTATAACAAAAATCTTCAAATATTATCTTAGTTATGCTTAATGCACATTAAATCACTTTTATAACTTTTATACAAGACTATATTCTCTAACTTCTTCTTTGCAAATACAAACAATTATAAGAAACAAAAAATGTGGTAACAGATTCCTTTGGAGTAATCCCCTCATTGGACGAAACTCCTTAGACGGACTACCATTTACTAGCATTGACACCGAGAATGATTCTAAGCAACACCTAATCCATTGAATCCATTTAGTGATAGTGTGACGAGTTTTAACTCAAAATATTGCTAAAATAGAGCAGTTTAATCCATTTTTTTTTGTATAGGGTCGTATTTCAAACATCTATCTTATATTTGGATAAGTTTATTTGTAAACATGTGCGTAACATTTATTATTAAGCCTAAAAAAGGTGCGTATGTTTATTTGTATAAAGTCTCTAGTTTCAATATACCACTATGCATTCGTGGAGTAATTCATTCATTTTGTTTCTTAAAAGTGTTTATGGAAAAACTTATCAAAATAAACTCTGTCATTGACTCTTCATTAATTCGAGTATAATTTATACATTAAGATATATAAGAAAAACATATTTGTTTAATTTTAAAAAAATGATTAACTTACAAACTTGTGACCAGAAACATAAATTGTTTAAATTTAGTTTTTTTTATAAGTAATAAATATTAACTATAGGATATGACTTCTCCAATTCATTTACACAATATTTACAGAATATATTTTACATAATTATTTTTTTATCGATAGAAAATAAATTAATTAATAAAAGAGTGGGCACTTGGGGTGCTAGTATCCATTTACACAATATTTATAGTTTTATGTAGTTAATTCTTAATCACCTATCCTAATTAATTCCTCCTAAAGATTATTGCTATTTCCACGTGAATAAGATTTAGCATATATTACTATAAGTTTTTTTATTTCCTTAATTATATAAAATAAATATCAGTATTTATTATTTAATAAAATATGATAAATGTCCGAACTTATTTCTAACCACAATAAGATTCTATTTTTTATTTTATGGCACATATTTCTCAAATTTTAAAATCAAATTAAATTCATTTTCTTTAATTTTGAGAAGATCTTTGACATGAAAAATATCATTCCCTTAAATAAATATATCTTTTCAAGATATTAGTAATTAACTTATAAGAAAGGAATATAGTTGATTTTAATATATATATATATATATAATAAAATTGGATTTGAATATTCGAAGGTATTTCTTATGATGTCATTTAACTATTGTTTATTACATTTCTAATACTGTTCGGAAAGTTAAAAAAAGATACCGAATAAACTGTTATATTCTAGGAATGGATATGAATTAGATTGAATCAAATCTCTACAAATTAATTACCCAATCTAATAAAAGATTTTAGATTAGGTCGAGTCAAGATTTTTTTTATTAGACTCAACCTGTTTTTTTTATCAGTAATATTCTGACATTAGTTTAGCTAAGAAAAAATTATCCAACACAGAAAAGCAAGACTACTTCCATCAAAGTCTCTATCATTATGTATAATTTACAACTGAATGTAAATTAGATTCGTTCAGCACAACACATTTTGTCATGCTTGTGTTATTGGATATATTTTAGTTATTAATTCTAATTTTATTATTATTAATTTTAATTTTATTATTTTTAAATTATTTTATCGTTATTATTGTATTAATATCAATTTATTCGTAGGTATATAACCTTTGCGATTTTACACATCCATGTTCATAAGTGAATTGAGTTTAAACATGTAAATTAAATCCATCAATCACCAGAATTTACAGTCTATCCATGCCCATCATTAAAAATCACTTTATTTTACGATTTTAGATTCCCTAAATAATAACAACCTACATAGATCTCATCGTACTATTATTCATGGTATTAAGACTTATAATAAATATTTGTTCAAGATGCTGATCAACCTATAACCCTATTACAGTATACAAATAACCTATCAACACATTCATCGATCATGTGCCGCAGTTTGAAGATCAACTTACAAATAAAAAATAGATGACCAACACATGCATGAGTCATGTGCCACACTTTGGAAGTCAACTTACAAATAAAAAATAAAAAATAGATGGTTAACAGACTCTTTTACAAACCCACAGTTAACATATAAACCCCACCAGTCTGTTACCAAACTTGAATATTTAATATGTCCCTCGTTTTCTGCATTGGTTATTATTTCTGCATCACGAATCTTTATTACGATTCTGTGTAGCTCAATAATTCATCTGTTTCATCACAATGCAAAGTCTAACCATGTTGCCCACATCTACACCTACACATTCATAACTTCATCTTCAAATTATAGCCCTTTCTCTCTCCTTCGTCCAAATAAAAATATATACACCTACACTTCAAATATTTGTTTAGGAAATTTTCAATTAATATTTTCCTTTTTATCTTAATTTATGTAATATCAATAATAGTCTCATCTCAGTATGAAGAAAATGCTTTGCAATTGTTTATGCATAAAATAAGACTACACTGATTATGTGATATGATAAGGTAAAGATTTTATTATTAGCTTACGGGGTTTTATTGAGATGATAAATGAAAATTGATAAATATAAAATTAAAACAAGAATTTGGTTGAAGAAAAATCTCTTACTGTATTTTAGTTTTTTCTATTCATTTTTCTAACTTTTACATCTATGTCCGTTTCTTCAATTAAGTATTTATTATTTTATCTTTATTTTTTATCTTTATTTTTTTATTTCTGTTCTTTCTGCCAAACGCATTGTGAGGATTTTCACACCAATGACGCAATTTTATGAAATTAAATAAATTTTAGTTTTTTTAAAGTAAATGAAAAATGGTTTCCTAATTTAATATTTGTTTTCTTTTTAAATATGGTGAAATCGTAATTTTGTATACAACTTTAATTATTTTTTTAAAAAACAATAAAAATCTTTTTTTTTTTCTAAAACCTCACTTCTTCATTTAAAATATATAATAAAAAACAAACAAAAACTAGGACAGAAAAAGACGTAATTATGAACTATAGCAATTTTAGTGGTAGAAAGCTGTTAGAAATAATAACAAACTTAAATCCAATACTCAACATTAAGTATATAACAAAATTCTTAAGCACAAATGCTTCCAATTTTAAACACCTCACTCATAATGAATTGGGTTTTTGTGTTTTTTTTTTCTAATAAATTTAGATTAGGGACTCTACTTATTTATAGTTCAGTTCATCCTATTATAAAAAAAACCCGATTCTTATAAATAAACACACACTCGTGATAATATATTGGATATTTCAAAATTTAATTGAAATACAATAAAATAGATGGTATTAATTTTATATTTATTTTAATAATATTAAATTGCTTTGAATTTATTTTATTCAATTTAAATTAAATTAAATTAATTTTGTTTTAAATTATATTTAGATCAATTTTTAAATTAAATTTAAATTTAAATTAAACTTATTTAGGTTCCATATTTGACCATAACAAACTTATAACATGGTGTAGTATCATTCGATCTAATTTAATATGAGTTCCATCACTTAGATCTAGTGTTATACGAGTTTAATTTAATCTGGTATAACCCAATCCAATTTATTTTGATTTAAACTCAGTCTCGATTTAACATAGATTGAGTCAAGCTCAATTGAATCTAACTCATCCTTTTTTTTATCAGCAAAAATCTAACTCATCCTGATCTAGGTTAAGCCTAACCCACCTAATATAATCTCAGTCTGGCATGACCTAAATTGATCTGAACTCGATCCAACTTAGTCCAGTTTGACTTGGGTCAAACTTAACCTAGTTCAACTTCATCTAGACTTAACTCAATCTAATTCAACTAGACTTTAACTCAGACCTATGTCTGAGTCCAGTTTCACCTGTAAGGACCCATAATTTTTTAAAATAATAATTTTTGTTTAAATAAATATATAGTTTACTATTTTTTGCTTATTTATTTATTTTGTAAGTTGTTTATGGTTAAAAATTGAATAATAAATTTATTAAAATTATTTATGTACTGAACATGAGTGCTCGTGTGCTCGGTACCTCGGTTTGGGTATGGTCAACTCAGCTTTGGGCCCAAAGGCGGGTCATGGGCTCGGCCCAATTTTGTTGATAATTAAAATAGAGACAATAATAAGTTTGGTCATATATTAATATAAAATTGTTAGTTAATCAATATATATATTAAAAACATAGAGCTATTACATAAAGCTGTTAAATAAGTGGAGAGCACCGAGAATAAAGGTGCACGATATCTCTTATGTTGTTAGTAGCGTGAGTAAAGGTGTCTGTGGACAAAATATTTTGTTGTTGTTTGCACCCAAACATGAAAGGTGCACGTGAGCAGGTGATTTGTTATTACATTTATTTTCTGCTTTCAGTAGATATTATATTCTTGTGAGTGAAAGTTGTTAGAGGAATAACTATAAAAGGAGTTTAAGACCCCGGTAAAGGTATGTGTTTTTTTGAGTACTAGAGACTAAAACTGATTAGTATTCTGTATACTTTCACTGACTTTCGTCAGAGAGTGATCAACACGTAGAGCTCCCTCTGTCTCAACATGAGGAGACAGATTAGAAGTGAAGCTTGTTCAACCAGTCAACCCAAGGTTAGTCCGCGAGAACAATTTATTAAAAAAATATAAATATTTTTAAAGGAGAAATAAAGTTGGCATGTGAACAGTTTTACTGTACTAATGACAATTAAAAAAATTTAAATTAACATAACTACTCATCAATGACAATAATGAAGGAAGTTATATGATATTATAGTTAAAAAAATTGTAAATAAGACAAGGGAAGTCTTTTATGGAGTTTATTGTTTTTTTAAACGAAATCTTTTATTAAGCTTATTATTTTGTAAGGGAAGTCTATATTTTATGTAGTTCATTATTTTATTAAAATTGTAAGAGAAGTTTGTCGCTTCTGTAGTTAATTATCTTTATGTTTGTTTTGTATTATTGTTAGAAATAGAGTAGAATTTGAGAATCCTTGAAGGAAAAAAGTATTTTGAGAGCATGTGATATGAGAATTTTAATATTGATTCGAATGTACGGGGAGATTGATTTATTATAATTATATTATGGTCATGGTTAGAATTGGACAAAAGAAAATATTGTATTTTTTTTAAGTAGAAAGGGTATTTTGATAAGATGTGATGGTTATTTGTTTAAGCATTGACGTGAGATAAAGAAAGTTAATATGATAGGAATTTTTTGATTGAGGTTTTTTAGTATTAAGAAATATAGGATTTAGATTTTTAGAAGAGTGAAATATAATGATGTTGGATAAATTATAAAAGAAATTCAATTTTGATAAAAATAAATATTTGGCTATTGAGGTTGATAGTTAGTAAATAATGATATTCCTAAAATTATTGAGATGGTTATTTTCATTTTATGGTGTAAAAATTCATTGGATTGAGTGAATATATTCTGATTTTGATACACTAAACTATATATATGATTAAGTTTATTAGGATTTGATTTTAATTAGGTATGCAATCACGTTATATATTTTGAGTAAGATTAATTAATATATGGCTTGTGTATGTAGAAAAAAATGGAGTAAGAAATGAAAAAAAAAATGTTAATTGTGTAATTTTAGAAGGAGATTATTTGCAGAGAAAATATTTGTAAAATATACAATAAATTTTGTTAGTATATATTTTACTAATTATTTTCATATTTTTATATATATTAAAATATTTACGCTGTATTTTGAATTAAAAATTAATTTTGTTATATTTTTAAAAAATATTAATTATTTTTTGTATTTAAAATTAGTTTATATTTAATAATTCATGTTTGACTTTGTTTAATTTATTTTATAGCAAATAAATTTGTGTTGAAAAAAAAATTATATTATTTATTTTATTTAAATATTATGCTGGTTATATTTTATTATTGTTGTTACTCTGAATTTATTTATGCTATTAATGTGAATTTATTGCTGTTATTCATTCGACTTGCTGCTAATGCGAAATTATTATTATTGTTAATATAAATTATTATTGTGGTTAATATATATTCAATTGTTGTGGTTAATATATATATATATATATATATATATATATATATATATATATATATATATATTAAGTTATTGTGTTAATATATAGTATTATATATGAAATTTTGGGAGCTAATGTTTTATGTACGAAAAAATTATTATTAAATAAAGTTTATAATTTCTATATGAGAAGATCATATATGTTGTGTAGTTTTTATTTGAAAAGTAAGTGTGGAAGATTTTTCAAACTAAAGAAACTAACTATGTGAAAGATCGTTATCTTTAGTCACATATAAAGTAGAATGAATAAACTTTAATATAAGATTTTATTTAAAATATTGGTTTTTTAAAAATTGATAAATAGATTAATTTATTAAATAGTTATGTTGTAACATTTCTATATTTTTTTATTTCTAATAACCATAATTGGCATGAAATATCAAAATAAATATATAAACATAACACAAAACTTTGCTTAGAAAGAAACTTTAACAATTGTTCCAGAAAAACAATTGTACCGTCCTGTCCTCGGGCGTTGACCAAAGTCAAAGTCAAAGTCAAACATATGGTGGGACCCATCCAGGGAGCGCAGGGAAAAAAGTCAACAGGTTAACCGCTTAAGGCGTCGCCAGGTGTAGGCGTCGCCAAGATGAAGCGTCGCCAGGATGAGGCATCGCCAAGTTAAGGCGTCGCCAGGATGAGGCATCGCCAGGATAAGGCATCGACGGTGTCACCCCCCGATACCCATGGGTAGGAAAGACCGCGGAGGGGGCGACACCGCGAGAGGTCTCAGTACCTCAGAACAACAATAAAGAGAAGAGAAAGGTGGCTTCAAGGCCATATTCCCAGTACCAGTGGGGAGTAACCTGACTTGTGAAGTACCCATGCCACCTCTGGGAGACCCTTGAGACAGATACGACCCATGAGAGGGCCACGCCTAGGGGCGAACCATGTGCGTGGTACAAGAGGAAGGTAGATACACTCCCAGGGCGAGTGACTAGAGGTTGGGGCGCATGAGTTGGCACCCAGAAAGTCACCCCCTTGCGTCAGATGCACTTTGAGAAAGGAGGACTTGCACGATGGATTAACCCTAAGTTGAGTTAAGGAGCTGTAGGGCCCTCCATGTAGAGTAGCGATCAAGTCAGAAGAACACGTGGCAGTAAGAACAGAACATCAATGTTTTCCTGAAAGTTTGCTAAGGTATGCTTTAATTTAGTTTACGTTTCGAACGCTTTAAAGCACTTTAAACGCTTTAAATGCTTTGAACGTTTTAAACGCGTTGAACGTTTTTATACGCTTTAAATGCTTTAGACGTTTAAAAGGGGCTTTAGACGTTTGAGACAGGGATCCAGTTTTCACAGTTTACACACACATTCTAGTTGCTTACTCGCGAACCCACTGTACGCACAGGAAATTAGGGTGAAATCAGTTACTCAGTTATTCGACCACCTTCAGAACATCCATTCACGGTGTTCCGATACGGAGGTGTGTCCCCTTTGATGTTTCTTGCTAGCTGACTTGATCGTCAGAGTGCAAACGGTCGCGAGGGAGCTCCTTTGTTCACTTCTTTTCAGGTACTCACAGACGGTGCAGAATGAAGGTGCCCTAAGCTGACTAGGATAAGCCACACACGAAGACGTCCCTGGTCAACAGGCGGGAACATTTGGCGCCCACCGTGGGGCCGATCTAAAACATCAGTCCCATCGCAAGTGTTCAGATCCCAGTTGCAGTTTTCGTTTCAGTCTCTTCGAGGTTTTACAAGGAGTAGCTGTTCGTTGAGAAATTGGTGCAGTTCTCACCGATTACTTTTGGCTGAGTTTGTTGTTTTGACTGTGTTCATTCAAGTTCGAGTTCCCAACGCTTTCTGTGCCCCTTGGAGTTTCACGCCCTTAGAAGAAGTTCCAAAAACCACAGATGATGAGGTCCACGAGACAAGGTTCGACGCGCGCTGAGAGTGAAAAGATGACCATGCAACAACTCATGGGTATGATGCAGGGATTGCAAGAAGCAATGGCAGCGTCGAAGGCTAAACAAGAGCGCATGCAGGAGGATCTCGCGGCGTCTCAGGCGAGAAATGAGGAGCTTTGTCGCATGAATGAGGAATTGTGCCGCGGGTGGTGCAACCACACAGGACAACGCGACATAGATGAGCCTGAGCATTTCACCCCACCAAGGGAGTTTTCTACGCCGTTCTCGCAGCAGATCCTGGAGACGGTGATCCCCAACACATTCACTGGGCCCAAGGTGACGTTCACAGGGATGGAGGACCCGGCGCATATCACTGCGTTCCACACGCAGATGATGCTGGTGGGCGGCTCCGATGCCGTAAGGTGCAAGCTCTTCATGAGCACCTTGACTGGGATGGCCATGGATTGGTTCATCAACCTTACAGAGGGTCATATCACGTCTTTCGCACAGCTTTCGCAGTTATTCAGAGAGCAGTATCTAGCCAACAGGGCTCCACCACCAGTTTCATACGACCTTTTCGACATGAAGCAGTATCAAGGCGAGACCCAAAACTTTTGTTGAGATAAGGCGTCGCGCGGTGGAACACATCGCCTCTGAGGGTGAAGTGTATGAGAAACGCACAACTGTTGCGCCCACACGCCCAAGAGCGCAGACGCGCGCACAACCCGCCAGGGTCCACGAGGCTGCGACAGGGAGGAAGAACCAAGACAGGAAGCGCCCCTACGAGGCAAGGAGGCCCCAGCCCAGGGGTCGAGCAGAGGGAAACAGGCCAGCGAGGGAAGGAAATAGACCGCTGAGGCACAATTTTGTGGTGGAGCCAAAAGACCTCATTGTTGTGCCCAACATAGCTGGCAGGTTGAGGCCACCGATGAAGTCTGACAAGGTGTTGGGACCTCACAAAGAGTCGTGGTGCGAGTTTCACGAGGCGTTTGGGCACCAAATCAACAACTGCTTGGCGTTGGGCTATCAGTTGGATGAGCTTGTGAAGAATGGTTTCCTGAAGGACTATCTTGCTGGGTCTGCTACGACCACAACCCTGACAGTACCAGAGGAGGATCAGGCACATGAAATGCCGATCCATGGAGAGGTGCACACCATTTCTGGTGGCTTTTCTGGAGGATGGCCCACTGCCTCTCAGCGTAAGAGGTATGTGAGGTCAGTGAATTCAGTTGTTGAGGGGGGTTCAGATGATCCGTGGGAGTCAGACCTTGTGTTTACAAGGGCTGACCTACGAGATGTTGTCCCACATGACAATGACCCCATGGTCATTTCGATTGTCACAGCTGGGAGAAAGGTGCATAGGGTTCTCGTCGACCAGGGCAGTTCTGCAGATGTCATGTTTTGGTCGACGTTCAATAATGATATGATTCCAATAGCAAGATATAGATGATTCTTTGACATTTTATGGAATCAACTTGAGTTGGAGAATGAAGAGGCACTTTTATAGAAATGGATCAATGTTCTATGTTTCAAGAACTCACCAAAACTTGCACCAAACACAGCATACTTGCCAACCTTCTTCTCAATTCTCAACTTGATGTCTTTATGCAAATTTTTCACAAAAGAAGCCTTTTCATCCCCATCTTTGCACAAGACATCATCAAGTATGGGAATAGGAAGAAGATCAAGAGGTGTTAAGGGATTAAACCCATAAGCAACCTCAAAAGGAGAATGTGAGGTGGTAGAATTTACTACACGATTATAAGCAAATTCAACATGGGGTAGTAAATTCTCCCACACTCTAAGATTCCCGGAAGGAAGGCATCGCAACATTTGTCCCAAAGTTCTATTTACCACTTCGGTTTGACCATCGGTTTGTGGGTGACAAGTGGTAGAAAATAAAAGTTTAGTACCAAGCTTATCCCACAATGTCTTCCAAAAGTGACTCAAGAACTTGGAATCCCTATCGAACACAATAGTTCTAGGAATACCATGCAAAGAAACCACTTCTTGAAAGAAGAGGTTTGCAATATGACATGCATCATCCACTTTGTGGCAAGGAATAAAATGAGCCATCTTTGAAAAATGATCCACAACCACAAAAATGGAATCCTTTCCCTTTGATGTCTTGGGTAATCCTAAGATGAAATCCATAGATATGTCAACCCAAGGCATTGAAGGGATAGGGAGAGGAGTATATAAATCATGGGGATGCAATCTAGATTTAGCTTTGCGGCAAGCTATGCATTTTTCACACAAACTATGAACATGTTTATGCATATGAGGCCAATAGAAATGTTCATGCAACACATCCAATGTTTTTGCAACCCCAAAGTGACCCATTAATCCTCCCTCATGTGCTTCTCTAACAAGAGATAATCTAATGGAGCTTTGAGGGACACAAAAACATTTTCCTTTAAAAAGAAAGCCATCTTGGATAAAAAAATCTTTGTGTCCTTCTTTGATACACTCTTGATAGATAAGAGAAAAATCAAAGTCATCATGATAAAGATCCTTAATGTGATCAAAGCCAAGAAATTGAGAACCCAAAAGATTTAGCAAGGCATAGCGTCTAGAAAGTGCATCGACCACAACATTATTTTTTGCCTTGCTTATGCTTGATCACATAAGGAAATTGCTCAAGGAAGTCCACCCACTTAGCATGCCTCTTGTTAAGTTTGTTTTGGCTTTTCAAATATTTAAGAGATTTATAATCACTATGAATCACAAACTCTTTAGGAAAAAGATAATGTTTCCAGTAAACAAAACTCTAACAAGTGCATACAATTCTTTATCATATGTGGAATAGTTGAGATGACTTCCTTTCAATTTCTCACTAAAATAAGCTATGGGGTGGCCCTCTTGAAGGAGAACAGCCCCAATGCCTATATTTGAAGCATCACACTCAATCTCAAATGTTTTAGCGAAATTAGGAAGGGCTAAGATGGGAACATTAGTCAATTTTTCTTTCAAAACATCAAAAGCATTTTGTTGTGCTTTTCCCCATTTAAAAACCACATCCTTTTTCACTATATCATTGAGAGGTGCAGCTATGGTACCGAAGTTGGGAACAAATCTTCTATAAAAAGAAGCAAGACCATGAAAACTTCGGACCTCATTCACATTTGTAGGTGTAGGCCAATTTTGAATGGCCACAACCTTAGCTTGATCCACATGGACCCCTTTACTACTCACAACAAACCCTAGGAATTCTAATGATCAAGTGCAAACATACATTTAGCAAGGTTAGCATACAAATGTTCCTTCCTAAGGGTTTCCAAGACTTGTCTAACATGCATCCTATGGTCATACAAAGACAAGCTATAAATTAGTATATCATCAAAATAAACAACAACAAACTTGCCAATGAATGGTCTTAAAACATGATGCATGAGGCGTATGAAAGTGTTAGGAGCATTAGTTAAGCCAAAGGGCATAACTAACCACTCATATAAACCAAAGTTGGTCTTAAAAGCCGTCTTTCATTCATCACCCGGTTTTATACGGATTTGATTGTATCCACTTTTAAGATCAATCTTTGTAAAAACTTTTGAACCATGCAATTCATCCAACAAATCATCAAGTCTAGGTATGGGATGCCTATACTTAATTGTGATGTTATTTATAGCCCTACAATCCGAACACATCCTCCATGTGCCATCTTTTTTAGGGACAAGGATAATAGGCATAGCACAAGGGCTCATGCTATCTTGAACCCAACCTTTAGCAATTAAATCATCAACTTGTTGGCGAATTTCCTTAGTCTCACTTGGATTTGTCCTATAGGCCGGACGATTGGGTAAAGAAGATCCCAGAATTAAATCAATTTGGTGCTCAATCCCTCTCAAAGGTGGAAGGCCTTTTGGAGGATCTTGAAACACATCATGAAACTCCTTTACCAAATTATCCAAACAATGAGGATTATCAACAAGTGGTTCTAACTTATGAGGTCTAGGAATAGCTAAGAAGATAGGAGTGTGAGCTACTATATCCCTTTGGACCTCATGCCTAGAAATGAAAAGCGAATGCTTATGACTCTTTTCTTTTTCACTCTCCCTCTTTTTCTTCATAAGAATTTGGTCCTCATGGACTTCTCTTGGAGAGAGAGATTTTAAAATGACCTTGTGACCATGGAAATCAAAAGAGAGTTTATTGGTAAAGCCATCATGAAAAACTTTTCTATCATATTGCCAAGGCCTTCCCAAAAGAACATGTGTTGCTTCCATGGGCACAACATCACATAATACCTCATCCTTGTATTTTCCAATAGAAAAATGAATGAGGACTTGTTTATTCACAATGATTTCGCCTACTTCACTAAGCCATTGCAATTTGTGGGGCTTTGTATGAGAGATAGTAGGCAATCCAAGCTTATCTACTACTCTTGTACTAGCCACATTAGCACAACTACCCCCATCCACTATTAAAGAACAAATGTTGTTTTGAATAAGACATCTTGTATGAAAAATATTTTCCCTTTGACTTTCATCAAAAGGTTGTAAAACTTGTCCAAGAAGTCTTCTCACAACCAACAAATCTCCTTCAAGTGGACTCTCACTCTCATGCTCACTAGATGATCTAGAATGTGAAGAATGCCTAGGTGAATCCGAATCATGCTCACTCATCACAATGCCATTATGCACAAACATATTCCTTTTAGAAGGACAATTAGCTGCAATGTGACCATAACCCATACACTTAAAACATTTCTTACTAGACGATTTAATTGGAGATTTAGGAGTAGAAGTAGAAGGCTTAGATTCCCTAGGTTTGAAAGAAGAATCTTTAGAAGGAAATTTTGAAAAATACTTTTTATTTTTCCAAGAATTGTTGTAGTAACCATCATTAGGAGTATTTTTAAAAGAATTTTTCTTTGCAAGTTGGGCTTCCACCTTCATTGCAAGATGAACCAAAGAACCTAATGATGAATACTCTTGAAGCTCAACAATATCTTGAATATCCTTCCTCAGACCACTCACAAACCTAGCTATCATAGCTTCCTCACTCTCATGCATATCTACCTTAAGCAAAAGCATTTCTAATTCTTTGAAATAAGCATCCACACTTAGTGTGCCTTGTTGAAACCGTTGGAGTCTCAACATGAGGTCTTTCCTAAAGTGTGGTGGCACAAATCTAAGGCGCATGCATTCCTTTAAAGAGTTCCAAGAGTCCACGGGAGGACCCTTGTTAGAGATAATGTCCTTTACAACACTATGCCACCATTTCAAGGCATAATCAAAGAATTCTAAGGAGGCTATTCTAACTCTTTGGTCGTCATGGACCTCATGGACATCAAATATTTGTTCACATTTAGCCTCCCAATCTAGCTACACATTAGGATCACTATCACCATTAAAACTAGGAACTTTTACATAAGAAAATTTA
This sequence comes from Phaseolus vulgaris, assembly GCF_000499845.2. Taxonomy (NCBI): domain Eukaryota; kingdom Viridiplantae; phylum Streptophyta; class Magnoliopsida; order Fabales; family Fabaceae; genus Phaseolus; species Phaseolus vulgaris. The sequence continues at coordinate 22,134,078 of NC_023750.2, forward strand.
GGCTTGGCCTCTTGGTGATGTCTTTGGTCACGGTAGTGGCTTCTCCCATGGGAATGATGATCATGCCTCCTTCTTCTATGTTCCTCTTCACGACCATGATCATTGGAAGAACCTTTAGATGAAGGTCTATGAGAATGATGCTCTTCATTGATAGAATTAGAGGACCTAAGTTGCTTCATGTCAACTCTTTGTAATCTTTCCTCCAACCTTCTTATAGCTTCATCTTTGAGAGTAATGGTTCGTTTTGCTTTCTTCAATTCATCAAAAACAGAAGCTTTTCTAAGAGAATGCTCTTTAGAAGAATCACTGCTGGAATATGAAGCCATTTATAAAAGAAAACAGCAAACAAAAACAGCAAACAATGTTAAGAAAACAATGTTAGCAAACACAATAAGATGAAAATGCCGAAGTGAAGTGTCACTTAAAACACTCCAAAGAAAGTATACAACCTTTACCAATCTGATCTTGAGGCCTTTAGTAACCTCAAATGAAAGATGTCAAAGCAATAGCACACAATCTCAAAGCTAATCACCACAAAACCAATGAACAATGAAAGACAATCAAGAAAAGGTATAAACAAGAAAAGGCTATAACAAAAGGAATACTAGATATATGACAAACTCAAAGATTAATGAAGAAAAGACAAGCAAGAAAATAAGGTACTCAATGAAAAAGAAGGCACACAAAAGAGACCTAAAGAAGAGCACTAGATTAGATGAAGAAAACAAAAACAGAACTACTGGAAATTTTTTTTGTGCAAACTGTGCGTGATGTTTACAGATTTATCTGGAATGATATAAAGCGAACTGGATTATGAAATTGTAACCACATAAAATTAAAGATCTTATCTCAATAATGGCACTGGAATTACTCAAAAACAGTAAGCCAATTAATTGTGATAAATTTTCTAAAATCGCTGCCAGATTACCGTATTTTTTTTGGCAGAATTACACACTTTTTGTATTTTATTTATCATTTTTTTTGTACTTTGAATTTTGAAGTACTTCTTTTTTCTACTCTTTTATAACACTTTGGCGAACACAAATCCAGAATTTCAGAACATTCCAGTAAGTAAATCAATTGCAATAAGGCAAAACAGTTTAGCACATTTTCTGGAAAACAGAGGAATCCTAATAGGAATGAAAAACAGAATATAGAACTAGCAAAGACATAATAGAAATGATGTATAAGAACTTGTATAGATCTAAAATACAAGTATGAACTCAAAACTAAAAGGAAAATGCATCAAAGGAACAAGAAACAAACTCAGAAAATTGCATTACACAAAAGCAAGAAACAAAAATTACAATAAAAGGAACACAAGGAATTGATAACATTCTTGGAAAAACATGACTATGACAAAGCTTGTATGGATTCAAAAATTAAAATGACACAAACACAATGTAATATCAAAAGGAAAACAGCAAGAAAACTCAAAAATATCCTAAAAACAAAAATGAAACAACAAGAATTGAAAGTTCTTGAATTAAAAGTGCAACACAACTCAAAACACAAACAAGAAGAAACCTAAACTCATGATACCACATGATATGATTCCAATAGCAAGATATAGATTATTCTTTGACATTTTATGGAATCAACTTGAGTTGGAGAATGAAGAGGCACTTTTATAGAAATGGATCAATGTTCTATGTTTCAAGAACTCACCAAAACTTGCACCAAACACCAAACTCACATGGAAGTTCCATTTTTTGTCAATTGAACCGATTAAAAGATGAAGGAAAGCAAATGAACCGATTAAATTGCTAAAGAAATGAAAGGAACCGATTGAAAAGCTTCACAAATGAAATGCACCGAACAAAAGCTAGGAAGGAAGAAGATAAACGGATTGTAACATGAAACTAAGCAAGAACACCGAATAGAAAGCAAGAAAGGAACCTAAAACATGTTTAGGAATTCAAATAGGCACGGAAATGGAATGAGAAGATGAAAAAGAAAGATGACTTATGTGGTTGTAGTTCTTGGTTGATGAACACGCCACTTGAAGTGTGAATGCTCCAAGATAAGTGTGCAATTCCGCCACTTGAGAGAACCAAGACACTCAAGATGAGACTAGGAAGAGGAGAAGACAAGTTCTCACTACACTCAATCACCAATTTGGGAGAGTTTTGATACTACAAATTCCAATTCTCAATTATGAAGGACCCAAGCCCTCCTTTTATAGGAGCAAGGGACGGTCATTAGCTTTACAAAGCTTGCATCCTAAGCTACTCAAGAGTCTCCTAAGCTACCGCCCCTCCTAAGCTAACGCCTAAGCTTCTAGAATTTTCTAAGCTAAAGCCTAAAGATGCTTTTACTAAAGAGGTGTCTAATGTTTCCCTCTAAGCACCTTCCTAAAGACTATGTATTTAAACATTCTACTTTTTATACAAGAGACACTATAAAAAGAGAAAACAATCTACCATTACTTCCTAATTCCATAAACTTGCTCCTTGTAAGCCTTTGAGGTAAGGTAGTGTCTCCTTGAGCTTCTTCAACTTCGGCCTCTACCTCCTTTTGTCCTTGGTCTTCAGCTTCTATTTCCTCTTGAGCTTGATCTTCATCAAATAAGTTGCAATTATCCCCTGACTTGCTGAGGCCCTACACTGGATGCTTGTATGGGTTCACAGGGGACCAAGTTGAGGTGCGTGGCTACCTGGAGCTGAGGACGACGTTCACTGATGGAACGACGTCACGCACCGAAAGCATCCGGTATCTAGTTGTGAATGTCGACTCAGCCTATAACATCTTGTTGGAAGACCAGCGTTGAATAGGCTAAGAGCAGTGGCCTCCACGTGCCACATGAAGATGAAGCTGCCAGATCTTAGCGTCAAGGTAATCGTGATCAAATCTGATCAAGAGGAGGCCCGGAAATGCTATGAAAATAGCTTGAAGACAAAGAGAGGCGTGTTCATGGTACTTGAGCGATCGCCTGTTTCGAATACGCCAATGGAGATAGAGCCCTTGGAAGAGGCGACGCCCGCGGAGTCGATGCCTGCTGAGGCCTCACACGCGGAGGCGACACCCAAAGAAGATGCGCCATTGGAAGAAGCATACGGGGGGCCCCATCCCACACAGCTGGAATGCAGCTAATTCAAAATTTTATTTCAGTTGAAAATTATGAAGCACACAGTTGTAAAGGGGGACACTCTTTTTCCCCTCTCGGGGGTTTTTTAATGAGGTCACCCAAGTAAAAAGAAGTTCAAGAAAACTTTGTCTCAATTTTTCCCTCTCACACTGATATGATTCCATTATCAAAGTAGAGATGATTCTTTGACATTCTATGGAATCAACTTGAGTTGGAGATAGCTTAGGCACTTATAATAGAATTGGATCAATGTTCTATGTTTCAAGAACTCACCAAAACTTGCACCAAACACCAAACTCATATGGAAGATCCATCTATTGCCAATTGAACCGATTAAATTGTGTATAAAAGCAAAAGGACCGAATAGAAAGCTACAATACTGAATTTGAACCGAACAAAAAGGAGAAAGGATGCAATTAAACCGAAAAGAAGTACTGAAAATTGAAAAGGCAGCGAACCAAAAACAATACAAAAGAAGAACACCGAACAGAAAACTAAAATGCCGAACTAAAAGAAGCTAACATACAATTCAGAATTACTTAAGACATGAAGATGAAATGGAAAAGAGAAGAAAAGAGGAACTTATGGATATGAAGGATTTGGTTTGGTGATCACGCCACTTGGATGGTGAAGGATCCAAGATAAGTGAGCTAGTGCCGCCACTTGAGAGAACCAAATGCACTCAAGATAAGACAAGGTGAAGGAGAAGACAAGTTCTCACAATTCTCTCTCAAATTGAGTAGAGTTTCTCTATTACCAATTTCAATTCTGAATTTTACAAGAGCCCACACCTCTATTTATAGTGCGAGGGTGCTGGAAAATAGGTGGGAAAATTCAAATAAAACTCATTTGAAATTCCCACCAAAAACAAGTCACATGGGAGGTGTGACCTTTTTCTACTATGACACCTCCTAAAAACTACACCTACACCTACTCTCCTAAGTCACATGGACAATGTGACTTTATTTTACATATTCATACTCCTTTATTTAATATCCACACCTCCTACAAGAGTAAATCAAATGATGCTCTTTTATTTAATGCTTGGCCTTGCCCCTCATGGGATGGACTTGGGCTTTTTGGGCTTTGGCCTTCTTGGGCTTCGGTTTGGGCTTTGGGCTTGGGCCTCATCGTTATTTTATGTCTTCTTTTAATTTTAAGAAGACTAGAAGGAAGAACTTCAAATGTGAAGGCGAATGTCCTCTTCCTTCATTAATAAAAGCCTCCTTTATTTGATTCTCATCACACACAGTATAAGAGCAAAGATTAAGAAACTGTACCGCCCTGGTAGTCGGAAGTGATGACGTGGCATCAAGCTATTGTATAGGCGTGTTGGATGGGACACCTGGCTGGCAGAAGGGAAGGAAGTCGGGGGGCTCGTGTAGTCGCCAGTTATTAAGTTGGCGTGCTCTGATTTCCAGCATACCTGAACCGGCGGTCACCGGGTTGTAGATGAGGTCGCCAGATGTGAACCCAGGCGACCAAGTGATTAGAGATCGCCGAAACAAGGACATCGCCGAAGATGAAGGCAGATGGTCATTTCCCAGTTGGCCAGAGGATGAGCTCGGGAGATAGCACACTTGAACATACACGGTGAAGCAGGTAGGGCAGATCATGAAGGCGGCCGGCGAGATCACAGGGAAGGTGTGTACGAAGGCACCCGAACTCGCCACCCAGAAGAGATTACGCTCCAAGGCAACTATGCACTGAGTTGTGTCATGCATAAGTAACTTAGCCAAAACCCTGAAGAGTAAGAAGTGGCGCCCAAGTCAAGGATGCTCCAGATGATGGCACGTGTACAGCTGGATGCGAGCCACGTGTCCAGATGTGTAATTGCCAGGAGAGAGAAAGTGCCCAGGTATATAAGAGTTTCCAACGAACTTCTGAGGTACGCACGCGTTTAGATTACTTCTTTACAACTGCGAGAACGAGAGTACGATGAGAGAGAACTTGTTACGGTTCCTTAGAGTTCTTGAGTTTTACTCTTAAGTAATTGGTGGTTCAGTCGCTGACTTGGGCGTCGGAGCGTGATCGGCCGCAGCGGCGCCGTTTTGTCTTTTGCAGGTTCTTGAGGTGGATCGCGGCGAAGGACGGAGGCTAACACGGCGCAGAAGTCGATCCAAGTTTGACGAGGCAAAGCTCCAGCGTTTCAGTCAACATGCAGGATCAGAAACAAAAGACAAAGACTCAAGGCATCGCCTGAGGCAGACGTCCCCAAGAAGAGGCGTCGCAAGGATGAGGTGTCGCCAAGATGAGGCATCGCCAAGGTGAGGCGTCGCCTAGATAAGGCGTTGCCAAGATAAGGCGTCGCCAAGATGAGGTGTCGCCAGGTGTAGGCATCGCCAGATAAGGGAATAAGCATCAAGCTCAGAGCAAATAGCAGGAGCGCATGCTCATGCCCAGAGATCAAGACAAAAGGTACGTTTAGTATAAGCTAAAATCCGGGCGCCTAGTCCCTGAGCAGGGGTTAAGGGATTCCTTCGGGACGCCCCCTCCTCAGGTAGGAATAGCTAGCCCCGGTGTCTGGTGTTTAGACACCTCGCAAGGAAGTGGCGGGGGGCGTTTCTTTCGAGCGTGGGCACCAGACAGTAAGAAGTTCGGAGCAGTGGAGAACCAGGTCACTTGGTGCAGATACATGCAATAAAGTTGAAGCGCCATCCTTCGGGGAACCTTCTCCTTAGGCGTAATCACCAAAATCCCTGGTCATCTTGGTGTTTAGACACACCAGGGACGATACAACAATGTTTTCCACACGCCTCTCCCTGGGCGTGGGCACCAAGAACACTGTTCGCCTTGGTGTTTTCAGACACTCTGAGGATGAAACGGCACTACCCCCGGGCATGCCTCTCCTCAGGTGATGGAAACCAAGTAGAGGATGCTCAAGCCCATGAAGCCCAAGCCCAACAAGGGGCCCAAGCCCAACAAGGGGTCCAAGCCCAACAAGGGGTCCAAGCCCAAAGAATTACTAGGAGCATGGCAAGAGCTTTGGGACAAGAGTATAATAAGATGGCTCTTCTTATTTCTTTTATAGAATAGGGGTGCGGATGTAATAAATAGGTGTAAGTAGTAAGGGAGGTTAGGGGGGAGTGTAGATAGGAGTTAGGAGGTGCCAAACTAGGAAGGAAAGTCCCACTTCCTTCATGGTGTTCTTCCAATTCTCAAAATCCAGCAAACTCCTTCTATAAGTGTTCTTCCTTCATGTTCTTTCAATTCCATTCGGTAGATTAGCTTTGTTTGTTGTTTCTTTTCATTTGTACCGATTAGATTTCTGTTTCCCGCATTGTTTTCTTGTTTCTGTTTGGTGCAGTTTCATTCATTTCTATTTTCTGTTCGGTTTATCATTTGTGTTCTTCCATTCCTTGTGTTTGATTCCATTTGACAATATATGGACTTCCATATGAGTCTTGGTTGGTGCTAAGTCTTGGTGAGTTCTTGAATTAGAACATTGATCCAATTCTAAAGTAAAGTGCCATTTATGACCAGCTCAAGTTGCTCCTAAGAATGTCAAAGAATCATGTATTCTTGTAGTTACATTCACATCATCAGGCGTGGGCACCAAGCGTGCATAGATAAGGGCTAAGTTGCCTTGGTGTTTAGACACCCCGTGGACGATACGACGCTGCTGTAATAGGCCTCTCCACGGGCGTGGGCACCAAAGCCTGACTTTGTCCCAAGTGTTTAGACACGCTGAGGACGATACGACATCGCGTTCAGCAGGTCTCTCCTCGAGTGTGGACACCCAGTACAGATAAGATAAGTCCTCCCCGCCCTCGAGCGATGTTGAGGCCATATAACAGATAAGTCCTCATCGCCCTCGAGCGATGTTGAGGCCATAGAACAGGTAAGTCCCCCTCGCCCTCGAGCGATGTTGAGGCCATAAAAGAGATGAAGTTCTCCCTCGCCCTTGAGCAATGTCGAGGCCAGAAAGAGATGAGACCCCTTTCCATCTTAAGCGATGATGAAGCCAACAATGCCTTTGGCAGTAAATGCCTGGGGACTCAAGAGAAGTAAGTAAAGAGCAAGTTGAAGACTTTTATGAGTCCAGAAGGCGAGAGAAATTTGAAGAGCAAGAAGAAGAAGAAGAAGAAACATAAAAACATGAGTTATCAAAGACAAGAAAAGGCGTGAAGTTAAACCCTCCTTTGCCTTTGGGCAATGACGCGGCAGGCGACGCTTTCATGAGGAAGATCCCTCGCAGATACGAAGGCCAAGTAAAGTTCTAAGTGAAAGGATCGGGAGAAGGGTATGCATCGCGACTCAGAAGGGAAGAGTAAAGAAGGAAGGTCACGTTCTACTTAAAGAGTTCAAGTAAAAAACAGTGAAGTGAAGAGATGCATCGAAGGTAACGCCTTCAATATAGTAAAGAAAACGGAAGCAGATAAAAGCGCAAGGAAAGCTAAGAGCGGACGAGAATTCAGATACAACGTTTGAACAAGCATTTAATAGATAAGGTTAAGTGTTAGAATTACAGAACAAATGTTGTGAATAGAAATTTACAAAGAAGGGAAAATAAATAGTAACTTCTCATTCTTCCCCAAGGTCGAGGGGCACCACCTTCCCGTCGACGATATGATTGCTAAGGTCACAGTTGGAAGTATTGATCCCTGGGTTTTCGCATGCGGCTTGGGCCAGAGCTCCTTGAACCCTTCATCGAAGGTGCCAGCCATATCTTCGGTGAGGTCTTGGTTGGCCTTCTCCAATTCCTCGATCTTGGAGTCCTTGGTGGCTAGCTGCTTTTCCAGGAATTCCTTCTCCACTTGAAGCTTGTTCACTTCAGCTTGGAATTTGTCATGATCAGCCTGGAGAAGGTTGAGAGCTTCAGTCTTCGCAGCTAACTCCCCCTCGACTTCGCTCAGTTTTACCCCGAGGGCCTTGGAGTTCTCAGCCGTCACCCTCAGTTCAGCCACCTCCACCTGCAGAGGGACCATGGAGCCCAGAAGGTCAGCATGCTTCTGGTCGGCCTCGCGCAGCATCAGGGTGGCCGCCTCCTCCACCTTCCGGGTCTCCACCAGGGAGGCTTGGTAAGCATCTTCCAGCTTCAGCTTTTCTTCCTTCAGGGTGGCCACCTCTCGCTTGAGAGCCTGAAGGGTTTGCATCTCGATGGCCTTGGTTTTTGCTTGTGCGCGCCAATCGAGTGCAATGGCAAGGAAGGCCCCCATGTAGTAGGACATGCCTTCCTTCTTAGCCTCGCCAGAAGAGTTCCCCGACGACCTCTCGTTGAACCCCCTCATTAGTTGCATGATCGCCAGGGGAATCGTCAAGACCTCTGGAACCTGTGGAGCATTTTATGTTGGTGGAGGTGTGGATTCTGCCCCCTCCTCTTGGCCTATTTGCTGCGGTGGGGATGTGGCGCTAGGGGGGTTGTCCCTCAGTGACTCTCCATGTTGGGGGGAGGCAGATCGTGAGGAGATGACCCTGTTGGTCCTCCTCCTCTTGAAGACTTGTCCCTCGCCAGAGCCTTCGTCATCAGAGGGGACCACAAGGACGCTCTTGCCCTTGTCAATGGGGGCTGGGGTAGGGGTGCTGGCCACAACCAGTGGGACTGCAGCAATTGGTAGGGGTGAGTTAGGTGTTTGAAGGGAATGGGGAGAGTTGGGAGTTTGGGCGATGTGTGGTGTTGGTAACGAGGAAAGGTTGGACTCAGTAATGGGGGTGCTGGAGGCGCCAACCTTCACAGATGTTGCCTTGGGGCGAGCCCTCAAGGTCTTGGCCAGTGCGATACGCCTCGATGAGTCCATCATTGATGCTGCACCAGACAAACAAAAGAACAAGGGTTAGAGCTAACACCAGTTAAACAAGAAAGCACATATAACACATACATAAGTTTGGAGCAGATAAACAACACAACAATCATAGAAAGCACATCAAGAGGCAAATATAAAGAAGACAAGTAGGGGTGTAGATTTTCCTACCGAAGTACTCAGAAAGGGCGTTCGCATTAAACTCACAAGCTATGAGTTTCACGGTGCTGAAGACGAATCCCAAGCCGGCTAAAGCCACACATACCTCTCTATCAGCAGAGGGTAGTTCGTCAAAAGACTTGGGCTTAATCAGCCTTGGTTCTTTCACCCAATATAAGGGGAAGCCGTCCAGGGTTGTGGGGTCGTGTTTGGTGCAACACACCCTGAAGAATTTGCCCTTCCACCCCTTGTACGAGTTCTGGAAAAGGGTGAGGAGTATCCTGCCAGCGACTCCAGAAAAGCTCACCCAGAGGCTTTTCCCTTGTTTCTTCAATTCAAAGAAATGAAGGAATACGTCCACTGAGGGTAGAAGACCCAGATACCCGTTCAGAATTTCAAAGGCCCTAATGAATGACCAGCTGTTAGGGTGTAGCTGGGTAGGGGCTATGTTGATTTCGGTGAGCAGCTCCCTCTCGAAGGCTGTAAAGGGAAGGCGCAGACCGACGCGTTTGAACACCGTCTGGTAAAGAAAGAAAAAGGGTTTCCCACCGTTGGACCTATCGTCCACACAGACCAGCTCCCCGGGGGTGCCGTAAAGAACGAGACGTAGGAGTCGTGGACGCTGCAGAAGGCATTGAAATTGTATAACCGTGGGTCACCCTGATGGTCCTCCACGTCTTCAATGGTGGTTAAGGTCGTGCACTCAGCTAAGAGTTCATCAGGGGCCCAGGGGTACTGAACCTTATAGTTGATCCCGGGCGGAGGAGGATTGGCGGTTGTTTTAGTACGCGCCATTGATGAAGAAACTGAAGAATGAAGAAGAGAAAAGGTTTAGCAAATGGGGTAAGGCGTAAAAGGGAAAGAAACCCTAAGAAGAATACATGAATGCAGAAATGTAAACAGACCCAGACAGTTACGAGATCAATGCAGTAATGGGTAAGAACAAACACGAAGGAAAAACCATACCTTTGAGTTTGGAGTGTAGAAAGGAGAGGACTTTCGGAGGGAAGAAGAACGCAAGAGTCGCAAGGTTTCGGAGAAGAAGATAAACAGTGCAGAGAGAAGTGAAAAGTGATGGAACAGGGCTTTGTGCGCGCGTTTTCGAAAAGTTATAACGTTAGCTTGAGAAGCGCTAACGACACTCGTCCCTGGCCGTAGGATCGTGCCACATGTCGAGAGATTAGCACACAACCTAAAGCGTCACATCATCAGCATAGAGAATGTCGCGTCAGACGCTCAGAGAATGTCACGTCATCAGAATGCCACGTGGACGATGGGCGAGGCCTTAGTCTTTTTGCTAAAAACAAGTTGTCAGCTCAAGACTGGGGGGCTTGTGTACCGTCCCGTCCCCGGGCGTTGACCAAAGTCAAAGTAAAAGTCAAAGAGTACGTGTGCATGGAAGTAAGAGACACGGAAGGTACAAAACATGCCAAGGAGGGGGATAAGGATGGGTTATCATGATAATTGTAAATCTGAACATAAGAGGGTTAGGGGGTGGCACTAAAGCAAGGTATTTGATGCACATTATAGCTAGAGAGGGAGCGGATTTTGTGTGCCTGCAAGAAACTAAAACGGTCCAGTTCTCGGATGCTAGATGTTACTCGCTATGGGGGGATAACAAAGTTGGATGGTTGCTTTACGAAGGGGATAATGGCGGAGGAAGCTTACTTTCGATGTGGCACACAGATGCTTTTATTTATGACAGCCACGTTATGGGGAAGGGGTTTATTGCCGTGACTGGGAAGTATGTGAAAGCTAACTGCAGGTGTGTGGTGGTCAATGTCTACGCTGCTTGCTTTTTGAGGGAGAAGAAGATCCTGTGGGGGGAGTTATCACGAATCAAAATGGCATCTCAAGATTTGATCTGGTGCTTTAGTGGAGATTTCAACGTTGTTAGAAGCATTTGCGAAAGGAAAGGCGCGACGGAAAGGGTTTCTCAATCAAGTGAAATAAGAGGTTTCAACCGGTTCATTGATACAAACTTGTTGATCGAGCTCCCTTTCGTCGGTAAGCACTTTACTTGGTTCAACTCTAATGGGAGGGCCAAGAGCAGGCTTGATAGAGTCTTGGTATCGGAAGAGTGGATGCAATTGTGGCCAATGTGCAAACAGTATGTGCAACAAAGGGAAGTTTCCGACCACTGTGCGTTAGTAGTAAAGGTTGTGGACAAGGACTGGGGTCCTAAGCCTTTTAGAACTATCGATGCATGGTTATTAGAGAAAGGATTTATGGAGATGGTGAAAGATAGATGGTCTGATTACTGTGTACAGGGGAGTAGTTTCATGAAGGTTAAAGAGAAAATGAAGCGTTTGAAGGGGGATTTAAAAGTATGGAACAGGGACACCTTTGGTAATTTGGAGACATCTAAAAAGAGGATTTTACAGAAGATAGAGGACCTCGATTGCCTAGATTGCAACGGTAATCTGCTGGGAAGTGATAGAATGACTAGGATCGAGTTAGTAGGACAACTCAAGGAGATTGATGTTAAGATTGAGTCTCTTATGTGTTAGAAGACCAGAGTCAACTGGCTCAAGAATGGGGATTCATGTACAAAGTTCTTTTATTCATCTCTGCGATGGAGAAGAATCAGGAATGAAGTGAAGGGTGTCGAGATAGGAGGGTTGTGGTGCGAAGAACCAAGCACGGTACGTGGCGAAGCAAGGAGATGGTTTGAGAATAGGTTCAGAGCAACAAAAGACTTACGGGTAAGACTCGATGCAGTTGATTTTAAGTCTTTATCTATGTCAGACAATCTGAATCTGATCGAGGGATTCACTGAGAGGGAAGTAAGGGATGCGGTGTGGCAATGTGAAGGCTCAAAAAGTCCGGGACCTGACGGGTTCAACTTCAACTTCCTAAAGAAGGGATGGAAGGTAGTAAAGGAAGATTTTATGGGTGTGCTGAAGTTGTTTCATGAAACAGGTTGTATACCGAAGGGATGCAATGCGTCATTCATTGCACTTGTTCCTAAGGTAAAGAATCCCGTGTCTCTCGATCACTTCAGACCTATATCCCTAGTTGGGGCCATGTATAAAATTATATCCAAGGTGCTGGCGGAAAGGATTAAGAAAGTGCTACCCACGATTATTGACGACTGTCAGTCGGCTTTCCTGAAGAATAGGGGGATCTTGGACAGCGTTCTAATGGCTAATGAAGTGGTAGAGGACATCAGACGACGAGGGCAAAGTGGGCTATGCCTAAAGGTCGACTTCGAAAAAGCGTACGACTCGGTTAGATGGGAGTTTCTGTACGATATGATGGGAAAGATGGGGTTTCATAGAAAGTGGATCAGATGGATCCAGGGCTGTCTGGAAAGTGCCTCTATCTCTGTGCTGGTGAATGGAAGCCCGACAGACGAATTTAAACCTGAGAGAGGGTTGAGGCAGGGAGACCCACTTGCCCCCTTTCTTTTTTTGATAGCAGCGGAAGGCTTGTCAGGGTTGGTAAGGCAAGCAGTGAAGGCTAACTTACTATCCGGTTTGAGGGTCGGGAGAAAAGAGGTTGAGATAAGTATCTTACAGTTTGCTGATGACACTCTTTTCTTCTGTGAGGACTCTTTTAGTAATGTGGTGACTTTAAAGGCTATCCTTAGAGGGTTTGAGGTAGCGTCAGGCCTCAAGATAAACTTCCACAAGTCCAGGATTGCAGGTATTAATGTGCATAGGAACAACATCCGCTGCTATTTGAGGACCTTGAATTGTGCGGAGATGACAGTACCTTTCAAGTATTTAGGGCTTGAGGTGGGAGGCAACCCGAGGAGGAAGAAGTTCTGGGAGCCAGTCATTGATAAGTTGGAGAGCAGGCTAAGCACATGGAGAGGGAGGTTCTTATCAATGGCAGGTAGAATCTGTGTTATTAAATCGGTGCTTACAGCAGTACCCCTGTACTACCTTTCCATGTTCAAAGCACCTGTTTCGGTTTGTAAGAACATCAAGCGTATTCAAAGAAGGTTCCTATGGGGCTGGGGGAAGGAAAATAAACCGATCTCATGGGTCAGGTGGGAAAATGTGTGCAAACCAAAACAGGAAGGAGGGCTGGGGATCATAGATATACGTGATTTCAATTATGCTCTGATGGCAAAATGGAAGTGGAGGTGGCTCTCAGATGAAAAAGGAAGATGGAAGGACGTCTTGGAGTCGAAATATGGAGGACGTGGTGAGGGGACTAACCAACCAGTAAAGCTGCAGTCTTGGTGGTGGAGGGACCTACATAAAGTTTGTATGGAGGGAGGAGGAGAGGGATGGTTCCAAGCTGAAATGGGTTGGAGGATAGGGTGCGGTGACAGAGTGAAATTCTGGGATGACGTGTGGGTTGGGAATACCAATCTCAAATCCGCGTTCCCCAGATTGTACACCATATCATGTAATCAGAGTCAAACAGTGGAAGAGGTAGTCATGTGGGAAGGGGACGTCTGGCGATGGAACTTAAGATGGAGGCGGGCCAGGTTCGAGTGGGAGTCGGTGATGGAAACAGACCTAGTCTCATATATTTCTAGGGCTGTCATTACACGGCAGGAGCGAGACACTCGGGTATGGGGGATCAATGATAAGGGGTGTTTCTCAGTGAAATCAGCTTATGCGAGCATAAGAGGAGATGGCACCTGCAATGCTGTTTTTGACCTCCTTTGGAAGGCCAAGGCTTTTCCCTCTGTTCTGACCACTGCGTGGAGGTCCTTACTGGATAGACTACCTACTAGAGAATGCCTGAGTAGGAGGGGGGTGACGACGGAATCCACTTTATGCGAGTTTTGCCATTCTAAAATTGAAACCAGCCATCACTTATTTTTGGAGTGTCAAGTGGTAGTGCGTGTTTGGGACTTATGTCATAGATGGCTAGGCATCCTTTCTGTTCAACACAATGTTCTGAGTAATCACTTTGAAAGTTTCACTTTGATTCAGACCTGATGGCATTTTCATGTGTTCTTCTTGAATCAAAGTAGAAAATAAGGTGCGGAAGCAATGGGTGAGATGATCAAGACCCTCCTAGGAGTTGTGTTGGCCTTGTAGGTGCATGATGAGTATGGTGTTTGAGTGGTTCGGCCAGCTCAAGGGAGAAGGTGAAGTGATTGAAGTTTAGAGCCTAGATTTCTAGGAGAAGTAAAGCTTGTGCACAAAAATGGCAGCATAACCTTACTCAATTAAACTTGAAAATACAAGGTGTAGGCTCCTCCTTTTATAGGCTAAGGAGGACCATAATGCAACCCTAATGCTAGCCAAATGAAATGTAAATGTGAAGCACATGGGTGCACATGGCACATGGGTGCACAAATGAGCACATGGGGAGGGGTGTGTCTAGTTTTTATGCTCACCCCCTCCATGGGCTTTCTAGACCGGCCTTGGTAAATTTAGAGGTTTTTTTAGAAACTCTAAGTTTACCTAGGTTGGTGTTTTAGGTGCAAAAATTAATTCTAAGAAAATTACAAATAAAGTTCCTATGCTAATTTTGACAAGAAATTAAAGTCTACTCTACACTAGAGTTTATGGCATTTGAACATGTAAAAGAACGTCTTCTTGGATCCTCTTGGCCATAACTCTATGGTTGGCCCAAATCTACCCTTTGGTGGGCTTGCATGTGGGCTTGTGCTTGGGCCTCTTCCATCAAGACCAGTAACAAACAAGACTTGATTTGGAAAGGTATCTGGACTGCTATAGTACGTAGTGTATGGGAACATAGGAACTTGGTCACGTTCAAGCAAGGAGTTGTAGATGCTGAAGAGATGTTACAGCAAGCTCAACTGAAATCATGGCTGTGGATGAAGCATAAGGTATGCAGGTTCAATTACTCTTTTGTGGATTGGGTTTTAAACCCAATCTTATGTATCAAGAGCTATAAGTAATGGACCTCCAAAGTAAAGCCCGGTCCAGGAAAGGCAGAAGGGTCTGTGGAAGATTGGAAGATCTGTAGGCCTGCTAGCATTTGTGGTAAGATCGGTGGTTTGTAGGTGCTGTGTTCAATAGGCGCAAGCCAAGGCGCGACTGGGATGGATGGAGGCTATGGTTCTGTGGTTGATCGAAGTTATGCAAAGGTCAACATGATCGCCGATAGACGAAGCGGCGTTCTCCATACGAGTGTAATCGGTGGGCGCCGGTCGTTATACAAGGATAACATGATCGCCGGTCGATGACACGGTGATCTCCATGCGTGGAGTCGGTGGTCGTCGAAGTTATGCAAAGGTCATCGGGGGTCGACGAAGCGGCGTTCTCCATATGTGTGTAGTCGGTGGTCGCCGAAGTTATACAAGGTTAACATGATCACCGGTCGATGAAACGGCGATCTCCATGCGTGCGTAGCTGGTGGTCGTCGAAATTATGCAAAGGTAAACATGACTTCCATGGTCGATGAAATGGCGATCTCCATGCGCTAGTCGGTGGTCGCCGAAGGCAAAGGTAAACATGATCGCCGGTCGATGAAACGGCGATCTCCATGCGTGCGTAGTTAGTGGTCGTCGAAATTATGCAAAGGTAAACATGACCTCCATGGTCGATGAAATGGCGATCTCCATGCGCTAGTCGGTGGTCGCCGAAGGCAAAAGTAAACATGATCGCCGATCGATGAAGCGGCGATCTCCATGAGCGCGTAGTCGGTGGTCGGTGAAGTTGTGTATCATTGCCGTATTCGAAGAACGGAAGATCAGGTACTGAAAATCACCGAGGTAGACACATCGCCGGGTTTGTGTTGGTTCGATAAAGATGTCTGTTAACCTTAATAAGAGCAATGAGATGGGGATTTCCCGAGTGGATCCTCCTCGAGAGCAGGGTTTACTTAGGTCAAAGCATACAAGGCGAGAAGCATTGGCGGCAGGCGATCTTGCTTGGGTATATTTTTGGGCATGTTTTTCTCACTTTAAGGTTGTTTTGCTCCAACCATAAAGGAGAGATAGGAAGTCCTTTTGTGGTCTCTATATATGGGTTGGGATACCCCTGAAGTATCCCCTTTAATTTTATTTATTCATTGCTGATAAAAAAAAAAAACCTGACTTGTGAAGTACCCACGCCACCTCTGGGAGGAAAGTAGATACACTCCCAGGGCGAGTGACTAGAGGTTGGGGTGCATGAGTTGACACCCAGAAAGTCACCCCCTTGCGTCAGGAGGGCTTGCACGATGGATTAACCCTAAGTTGGGTTACGACGCTATAGGGCCCTCCACGTAGAGTAGCGATCAAGTCAGAAGAACACGTGCAGTAAGCACATAACATCAATGTTTTCCTGAAAGTTTGCTAAGGTATGCTTTAATTTAGTTTACGTTTCGAACGCTTTAAAACACTTTAAACGCTTTAAATGCTTTGAACGTTTTAAACGCGTTGAACGTTTTTATACGCTTTAAATGCGCTTTAAGACGCTTTAAATGCTTTAGATGTTTAAAAGGGGCTTTAGACGTTTGAGACAGGGATCTAGTTTTCACAGTTTACACACACACTCTAGTTGGTTGCTCGCGAACCCACTGTACGCACATGCAATTAGGGTGAAATCAGTTACTCAGTTATTCGACCACCTTCAGAACATCCATTCACGGTGTTCCGATACGGAGGTGTCCCCTTTGATGTTTCTCACTAGCTGACTTGATCGTCGGAGTGCAAACGGCCGCGAGGGCGCCCCTTTGTTCACTTCTTTTCAGGTACTCACAGACGGTGCAGAACGAAGGTGCCCTAAGCTGACGAGGATAAGCCACGCACGAAGACGTCCCTGGTCAACAGGCGAGAACACCAATATAGAAAACAAGCAGAAACTGGTATCAGAAATTCAATCGGTTGAAATTACGATTCAATCGGTTGTTTATGACAACGGAAAATACAAACAATTAATGAGAGAAGAGATAGAGAGAATTACACTTAGAGTTTAGGGAGGATTGAAGATTTGAAGTAAAGGAGAATAATTTGAGCCAAAAAGAGAAAGCTAAAAGGTCTTAGAATGGAAAAAGATGCAAAGAAAGATTGAGCCCTTTTTATGTTTTATCACTTAGCCCATTAGCGCGACACAGGAAGTGACCTAACCCTAGAAAACTAGGATAAATAGGGGGCTAGAGGCTCAACCCTAGTGTGCCAGATTGAGAGAAAAACACCATAAAGTGAATTGTAACCCAATTGGGAGAATGGAAGGTGCTAGAAGTATGCGTGGCTAATTCTACCCTTTGGGATTGGGAGTAATATACTCAAACTCTTATGTATTGAGGTGATATCTTATATATTAATATTCAGTTCTTGATTGATTATTGGTATTGTTGTTTTACTTTTAACTTTTCGTGACAAGTTGAGAATCTTAGATATGAAGGAGACGTATTTTTAGGGTTCGAACCTAAACATCAATACTTAACATATTTGTGTGCTAGAGATAGACTTGAAATGTTAATTGCCATTAACGTCTGATTGTGATTTCTAAGTTGTTTTTATAATTATGTGAGAGATCGATATTTAGGAAACATTCTTAAGAATTTTATATGCGAGAGATCGATATAAATGAATTTTCTACGGGCATCAATTTCAATAAAAGAACTTAATATTGACATGCTAATCAAAATACATGAGAGTGAGAGAGATGAAACCTAATCCCTATTTTTTCAACTTAAGAAACTAATTCTTTGTTTGTTTTCTTATTGATCATTGCCAACACACAATTCAATACTCTTTTTATTGTTTTGTTGTTATATTTAGCGAATATTGTACTTGATAATTCACTATTCCTTGTGGGATCGATATTCATCCTTAGGGATAATTATTACTTCTGAAAAATGCGGCGCACTTGCCGTAAAAAGTCATCAGTTTTTACTCATATTTTCCTTAAAATCTCAATCCTAAAACTAAAGTGTCACCTAAATGAACAATCCTAAACTCAACTCACATCATGTGGTATAAGAGCTTAGGTTCTTGAGATTATTTTGCCTTGAGTTGATTAACACCTTACAATTTCTTTACATTCTAGAACCTTTAATTCTTGTCTTTAAATTCAAGTACCTTTACTTTCTTGTCTTTAAATTCAAGTACCTATAAATTATTGTCTTTATTTTCTTGCATTTTATTTTCCAGCCCTTTATTTCTTGCAAAAAAAATTTCGGCCATTTTATATTCATATCATTTTTCGCTTTTGGATATGTTTCAAAAATCAACAAATCCCTGCCGGGTCATTTATTGTCTAAGTTCAAGAAGGGGGGGGGGTGAATTGAACTTTTAAAATTTTTCGCAAACAGTACTGTTTTTTAGTAATCCTGAGAAAAAGAACAAATTAATTTAAAAAAGAATAGATTTATTTTCTGATTACTTTATCCAATCCAGAAACTTGACCAGATTAGATTGAGATTAAATGAGTGATTTTCCAGAACAATGTAAGCACCTTGAAAAGAACATAGATTAAGAAAGATTTTACACCAAGAAATCCAAATTTGAATCTTTAAGAACAATCTTGAAAAGAAAGTGATTCTTGAACAAAATTATTTTAGAGAGCTCATTACTTTCTTTAATAAGCCAACACAAAGATTTAGATATCCAAAAGTAATCAAGAACTATTCCAAAATCTTGAAGAACAGTATGTGACAACCCCAAAAGAACATATTTAATTTC
Source organism: Phaseolus vulgaris (assembly GCF_000499845.2). Taxonomy (NCBI): domain Eukaryota; kingdom Viridiplantae; phylum Streptophyta; class Magnoliopsida; order Fabales; family Fabaceae; genus Phaseolus; species Phaseolus vulgaris. The sequence goes on from NC_023750.2 coordinate 22,152,616, forward strand.
AAATCAACAGATTTATTTTATTTCAGATTATCAGTTTTGCAGAATTGAGTGCAGAGATTGAAAAGAAAAAAAGGCACACACAGTTTATATTGGTTCACTCATCAAGATCTACATCCAGTCCCACCTCACACCAAGGTGGAATCCACTAAATCAAACCAAAACACTTACAAAACTCGTGGTTCTTGAACCCTTCAAGAACAAGACATACAATTCTAAAAAACAACCACTATTTCAACAGCTCTTACACTTCAAGAAACCATATCAAAAAGTGCCTTTACAATCACCTTTACACAAGAAAGAATAAGAAAAGATGCAAGAAACCTAAAGCAACAACACTTTTCTACAGCACAACAATGACAAAATCTGAAACCCTGACCAAGGCACACAATGAACAAACACCCTTGAATTTCTTTAAGAGAACCTTTCAAAAATCATTCAAAGCTTTTATCTTTCACCGAAAACTCTTTTATCTGTGTTCAAAAATGCGATAGATCTTTTTTTCATGGGAGATGTGCCTCTCTTTATATAGAAAACGGTTTATAACAATTTTTCAAAAAATAGTTATGAAAAGAACAGGTTAAAGTTAAAATAAATGGATTGTTTTTGGAAAAAGCAAAAGATGATTTCCAAATCACTTTCAGCTCAGCTTAACGGTAATAAAAGGGATTAAACAAACTTTTTGGTGCCAAAACTGAATTTTGAAAAAGCTTTAATAAAAGAGCACTAGTGCAGAAATAATTTGTTGTTTTATAAAATAACAGATTTATATTTGTGCAGAAAACTGATTTTGAAAAAACTTAAGGTAGATTTTGAGAAACCTTTTAAAGAACTTCTTGTGTTGAGGCTCACTACCTTGGTTAGGGATATGAGGTAGATCACAATGCAAAAGACTACCTTAAACAACCTCTATCCTATATTGACCACTCATTACAATATCATAAACCTTCAAAGCTATTTTCTATATCAAACACACACTATGACATGTTGTGAAGAAATATCTTCAATCTTCAACAATCCCTACTAACCCAATTAAACTCTGACAAACAAAAACCTAATACGCAGTCTGAGAAAGAAAAAAAAAACATGATAGAAGGGGTAATAGTAGTAGTAGCAATGATAGTAAGAACCATAAATAATTATAAAAATAGTACCTAATGGAACTGGTGAAAGCAAACTCACTCCACCCCTGCTGCTCGCCTTCCCACTTCAAAAGGTGACGCCGATGTAGGGCCCTCCACCGTGAGCGTAAAAAACCAGACTCTTAGGCCTGACAGCGCCGGCAAGGTGGATTATCTGCACCGTCCGGAACCAACGTCAGGCAACAACGGTGGAGTTGTGCAGAATAATAAGGTTTCAAAGGGTTTTAGAAAATTTTGGAGGATGGAACGAGAATAGGGATTTGAAAGTTTAAATTTTGAGTAAGTCTGGGAAATTAAATCTTATGAGGAAATAGAACAAATATGATGGAGGGAACCAAACATATAAGTTTTCTTGTTTGTTTTAATATTTTAAATTTTTAAATTTTAGTTTTTTCATTGATTTTAATTCCCGCCAAGTACAATCAATAGTTTTACCCACCAATTGATCACTAACAAAAGCAAAAGTTTCACACTCATTAAATTCGTACGTAATGATCCGTATGTAATGTTTACTTTACATACAAATCCAAATTTGTATATAAAGATGTATGTAATGCTCACTTTACATACGGATCTGGATCCGTATGTAACGCTCACTTTACTTACGGATTCGAATCCATATGTAATAATCGGTATGTAAATAAAAATTTTCTTGTAGTGATCCATGATCTCTTGCAAAAATGGCTTGGGACTACCTCTCGAGGGCAAGTTCAAATATCGTTCCCTGGTGGAACTTCGGTCATGTTGGTGCAGTCTTTTATGTAGATCCTCATTGGTTTTGTGCAACTATTCATTGGCTTGCGCTTGCTTCTCCATAGCTACCCGGGGATTTCTGCCATCAGACGATCTTGCAAAAGCTCTTGCTCAGCTCTGGCTACCACTCGTAACCTCTCCTGCTTGGCCTTGACTTCTTCTTGGATTCGTTCTTGGCTCCGCTCTTGCTCTCGTTTGTGCTGTAAGGTAGGGGCATCACTTCCTTCAGATCCTAGCAGTCCTTGCCTTGTGTTTCTCATCATGTCGGAAGGCCCAATCAGGAATGTGGATGGGATCAGGTTTTATCGTGCCCCACGGTGGGCGTCAAATGTTGAGAGGACTGGACGGAGAGATCCGCTTCTAGTCTATCTTCTCTGGGTGCACTGGAACAACGCTCCACTGGGAAAGAGAGGGCTCTACCTATTGATCAGACTGATGATTTTCTACAGCAAGTGCATCACATTGTCCGAAGTTATAATTATCCCTAAGGATGAATATCGATCCCACAAGGAAAAGTGGAATTATGAAGTACAAAATTCGCTAAATATAAAGACAGAATAATAAAAAGTGTGTTGAAATTGAATGAGTTGGCTATGATAAATAAGAAAACAGACAAAGAATTTGGTTGCTTCAAGTTGGAATAATAGGGATTAGGTTTCATCTTTCTCACTCTCATGTATTTTGATTAGCATGTTAATATTAAGTTCTTTGATTGACGTTGATGCCCGTAGAAAATTTATTTATATTGATTTCTCGCATATAAAATTCTTAAGAGTGTTTCCTATATATAAATTTATCTCATATTTATAAAAACAACTTAGAATCACACTAAGATGTTAATGGTAATTAACATTTCAAGTCTATGTTTAGCACTCAAATATGTTTAGTGTTATTGTTTAGGTCAAAACCCTAAAAATACCTCTCAGTCAGATTTAAGATTCTCAAACTATCACAATGGTTTAGAAGTAAAACAACAATGCCAATAATCAATCAAGAACAAAATATTAAATATTTAAATACCACCTCAATATATAAGAGTTCGAACAAATTACTGCCAATCCCAAAGGGTAGAATCAGCCACGCATACTTCTAGCACCTTCCATTCTCCCAATTGGTTACAATTCACTCAAATGTGTTTTCCTCTCAATATGGCACCCTAGAGTTATGCCTCTAGCCTCCTATTTAACCTAATTTTCTAGGGTTAGGTGACTTCCTATGTCGCACTTATGACTTTAATGATAAAAACATAAAAATAGCCCAATTAATCTGATGCATTCTCGTTGCTGAGTTGTAATTTTTTCTCTCTTCTATGCGTTCTAGGCCTTTCAACTTTCTCCTTTTAGCATATATCAATCTTCATTAGTCCAAATCTCCATTCTTCCCTAGAAACATGCAATTAACACCAAATTTGGGAACAAAATGCTTTTAGTCAAATAAAGATCATAAAAAATCTAAAAAGGTATACATTCTTAAATTAGGGATTATTTTATATGTAAATTAGCAATTAATACTCATAAGTGCCTATATTTTGATATGAAATATTACAAAATTTACGCACTTATCACACACTCCGACGATCAAGTTAGTGAGAGCATACAAAATAATAATCAGTTTCAGTCTCAAGTATTTGGAAACAGCATACCTTTACCAAAGGTCTCAGGCCCCTTTTACAGTGATCCCTTTAATAACTTTCACTCACGAGCATATAATCTCAACTGAAAGCATATATAACAGAAAAATATTCTGCCTACGGGCACCTTTACTCACGGTGCTAACAACAGAAGAGAATCTTGTGCACCTTTATTCAGGGGTGCTCGCTACTTATTTAACAACTTTATTAACATATATATTCAACTAACAATTTTATATTAACATATATATTCAACTAACAACTTTATATTAACATATATATTCAACTAACAACTTTACATTAATATATATATTCAACTAACAGCTTTATATTAACATATATATTCAATTAACAACTTTATATTAACATATATTCAACTAACAACTTTATATTAACATATATTTAACGGACGACTTTATATTAACAAATGACCTAACTTAATATTTTCTCTACTTTAATTATTCTTTCCCGAGCTTACCATTAAAACTAGGTCAAGCTCAAAACCCGCCTTTTGGGTCCAAAGCTGAGCTGACGATACCTAAATGCTAGGATAGAGGTCCCGAGCATTCCTGTCCAATACAACGACCAAAATGGTCACCAAATAAAAATGACAGCGAAAACCCTAGTCGCAAAGCATTTAACGACCAAATTATAAATTGGTCACTAATTTGGGACCGAAAATTTGGTGGCTAAATCGATCGTAGAAAATTTGGTCACCAAATTTCAGGAACCAAATTACAAACCGAAATTTCGATGACTAAATTGGTCGAAAAAAATTTAGTCACCAAAATTCATGAACCCAATTAGTGACCAAATTTTTATAAAATATACGTGGCTAAATTTGTGGTTGAAATAGAAGGTGATAACAACCACTATTTTCGGTTGCTAATGAATTAAAATAATTAATGAAAAAAAAAACTTGTGGTGGCTAATTCGGTGACTAAATGGAGACCGCAATAACGACCAATTTTGTCTCGGTCGCTAAACAACAACTTTGTAGATATAGCCACCAAATTAGTTTTGGTGGCTATTTTTATATGTATTATTAATGCCTATTTAAAATGGTATTTTGACCATTTTATGAAAAAAAATTCAAACCTGCTTATAACTACTCAAAATTCAATCAAGCTAAATAGGAATGAACTCCAAATATATAGTTTAAGAAGGAGTTGTACACAAATTAAAAGTAAATCATATTACACAACAAAAACTATTGAAAACTAGTTAAAAACTCAAATCTATTATATAATTTATCATATAAGTAATCTTCTTTTGAACTGTCATATCTAATGTGGTTTCCTTTATGATATCCACTAATAGTAAAATCTGAAAACCTTGATATGTGATTATTCATTTGAATTACCTTTCCGTATAAGTTTTCCTTTGTTTCCGTATAAGTTTTCCTTTGTGGAAGATGTCCATAGACAACAACCTAATTACATCAACATGCTCACCTCTTGCTGCATGATGGAAAGGTAAGAAAATAATCACAAGGCAATGATGGGGAGCAAATCAGGAGACATTCATCGAACATGATAAGTATAGAAATGCATATTGAAATTGGCATTTAGAAAGTAGCCAAGTAAAAACTCAATTTTTTTGAAGGGTTAAGAAAAACTCAGTATCACCCTCAGAATCAACTGAGAACATTAATTTTAGTATTGTTTTAATTTTTTCTAAATAATATTTAATTAACGTGAATAATTTGATTATTTAATTACATTACCTAAAATCATAACAATAAAACTTACAACATTACATTAAACTACTTTTTAAAAACATTCAAATAAAAAAAATAAAAAAATGTGCTACTAAGTATAGTTTTATAAAATAAAAAAATATGCTAGCTGACCTGATTAAAAAAATTAAAATGGAATGAAATTATGTTTAGCAGTATGACTTTACGGGAAAAAAAATATTAAATTGTGTTTTGTACCGCGACTTTAAGGGATATAAAAAACTTTTCAAATTCAAAATGAGTTTTGGAACATAATTCTTCATTTAATATGTGTTTCCAAACACGAATTTTGCACTTCTTTTAAAATCTGCATATTCTGGTAAAGTCTAGATATAGTTGCACCATTCTTATAAAATTTCTGGGATCTACTATGATAAAATTTCATTTAATAGATAAGTTGAGTGACTTCACTGCGTGCTTTTACTAAAAATATAAATAATTGGACTATTTATTTAAAATTAAAAGTTTAAATATTATTTTATTTAAATATAAAAAAATAATGTTTATTTTAAAATTAAATGTGATTTATTGGAAGCAAGTATAATTTTTTTTAAAAGAATAAATTATTGAGATAAAAAGACTTTTTGCCCTTTCGTACAGCTCTTCAGTTATACGCAACCAGTTTCAATAAAACTAGTGATGTTTATTTCCATATTTTTTTCTCAGAGCTTTGGTTGTTTTTATTTTCATTTATTTTGAATAATATTATAAATCATAATAAACACAGTATATGGTGTTTTCATACATAAGAAGCAACAGATATATTATTACGTTACCTCCTTCAACTAAAAATATTGATTATTTGAAAATCAACACACCAAATTACATTATTCCTATGCATTACTATTTTACAAAAATGCCCTTGTTACATAAGTAATTCAACACTTAAAAGAAGTTATATTTTGACATAGGAAAATAATTTTTTTACAACCAACTTATTATTATTATTATCATTATTACAATTTAAAGCTTAATCCAGATAAGTGTGCATTTGGGATAGAAACAAGGAAGTTCTTTGGCTTTCTACTAACTGAAAGGGATATAGAAGTGAACCCTGACAAATGCACGATAGTTATAAGGATGAGGAGCTCGACCAATGTGAAGGAGGTGCAACAACTAATCGGGCGCATGGTCGCCCTCTCATTTCTTGTCTGCCAGTGGAGACAAGGGGTACCACTACTTCCAATTTCTTAAGAAGAACAACCATTTTGTGTGTACTAGTGAATGTGAGGAAGCTTTCACCAAGTTGAAAGAATACTTGGCCAGTCCCCATGTTCTTCGTAAGCCAATCCCAGGTCCCGTATTCGTCTTTATTTTTCGATTACAGATCGGGCAGAGACCAGAGACTCGGTACCAAGCTATCAAGAAGGCTACCCTAGTTGTGGTGTTCACACCTCGACGACTTCGCCATTATTTTCAGAGCTTCACCGTTATTTTCATGACCGATCTTCCCATACGTAAGGTCCTCCAAAATTATGATATAGCAGGTCAGATGGTCAGCTGGCCAGTTGAGCTGTCCAAGTTTGATATACAGTATGAGCCACGAGGGCCAATCAAAGGTCAGGTGTACGCAAAATTTATGGTGGAACTTTCATCCAAAGACTCTCAGCTTGATCCTAATGACTTTCAGTGGGTTATTCAGTAGATGGATCCTCCAACCAACAAGGGGAGTGGGGCTGGGGTCATTTTAGAGGGACAAAGCGGGCTATTAATCGAGCAAGCCCTGAGGTTCGCGTTTAAGGCAAGCAAAAGCCAAGCTGAGTAAGAGGCCTTGATAGCAGGGATGTTGCTAGCCAAGGAATTGGGAGCTTGGAGTTTGCTGGTGAAAAGTGACTCGTTGCTTGTCACTAGGCAAGTCATGGGTGAGTATCAGGCCAATGATCCGCAGCTAGTGTCATATCTCAGGTACGTGATGATCTTGAAAGCAACCTTTTGTATGTTCGACCTCGTTCACGTTCCTAGAGATAAGAACTCCCGAGCAGATCTGTTGTCTAAGCTAGCTAGCTTAGGGAAGGGAGGTCGGAAGAGGTCAGTAATCCAGGAGACATTAAAGTCACCCAAGACAGCTGAAGAAGGATCGATTGAGATTGACCATGTGGAGGTCATAGGGATCAACTCAGAAAAGGGGAGAAGACATAGGTTGATGATTCAAGAAACCCTGAAAGTCCCAAAAATAACCTCCTATGGGTTATTGGGGGACGAGTTTCTTGAAGTTTTACAGGTCGACGCCCCAGAGACTTGGATAACACCCTACAAGCGTTACCTTGCTAATGGGTTACTTCCCGCCAAGCCCATGAAGACCAAGATTGTTAAAAGGAATGCAGGGGGTACACCTTGATAGATGGAAATCTTTTTCGTCACGGTTATACCCACCCAATCCTTACATGTGTAAGTGGAGATCAGTGCGTTCGCATAATGGCCGAGCTTCATGAAGGCATTTGTGGCAGTCACTTAGGAGGACAAGTTCTCTCGTTGAACGTCATCCGAGTTGGGTATTAATGGCCGACCATGAAGGAGGATTACCTACAATGCTATGAGCAATGTTAGAAGCACACTAATTGGTGCCACGCACTACCCGAGGATTTGCGGTCAATTTGTAGCCTGTGGCCTTTCCATACATGGGGAATAGATATTTTAGGCCCTTTCCCTTTGGTGATAAGCCAGATGAAGTATCATTGTGGCCATTGAATACTTCACAAAGTGGATTGAAGTCGAGCCAGTTGTACAAATAACTGCTCACAAGGTACAAGATTTCGTATGGAAGAACATTGTGTGTCGTTTTGGGATTCTGAGGCACCTAGTGTCCGACAACGGGACCCAATTTGCTAGCCAAAAGTTGGGTAAGTTGTGTTCGGAGCTCAGAATAAAGCAGATATTCGCCTCAGTGGAACACCCTCAAATGAATGACCAGGTTGAGTCAGCTAACAAGATCTTATTGAGAGGGTTGAAGAGGAAGCTAGAAAAAGCAAAGGGAACTTGGTCAGAAGAAGTTCCCAGAATCCTGTGGGTTTATCACACCACCCCACAATCAATAACCAAAGAGACGCCTTTCAGTTTTGTATATGGGTCAGATGCCATGATACCAGTGGAGATACAAGAGAATACTCCTCGGTTCCAAAGCTTTGTTGTTGAGGAATCTAACGAAGGAAGGAAGGTAAACTTGGATTTGTTGGACAATGTGCGTGAACATGCTCGTATTAACTCAGGCTTTGAAGAGAAGGGTGAAGCTAAAGCAAAAGAGCAAGATGAAACATCGGTAGTTCAAGGTTGCCGACTTAGTGATGCGAAAGGCCCATCCCTACCAGTTAGAAATCAAGTTATCTCCGAAGTGGACTGACCCGTTTCGCGTAGTCGAGGTGCTTGGAAATGGAGCATATAGGCTAGAAACCCTGGAAGGGGGAGCCATTTCTCGAACGAGGAACGTGGCAAACCTCAAGTTTTAATTCATTTAAGAAATTTCTTTTTAATGCTTTCTTTTGAACAATGTGATGTTTAAGGTGATGCTTTTTTTTTCCCTTGAAAGGGTTTATTAACGAGGTCATCTAGTGATAAATTTGTTCTTGGAAGATGGTGCATTAGTTTTGTTGATTTACTTGAGTTAGCACACGGTAAGTTGACCTTTCTTGGCGTGAGTACATATACTCTAGCATAGGCACCCTGGAGATAACATTGTTTGTTGATTTATTTGAGTTAGCACACAGTAAGTTAACCTAGCTCGGTGTAAATACGTATACCCGAGCATAGGCGCCCTGCGAGAGTACTTTATTTGTTGATTTACTCGAGTTAGCACAAGGTAAGACGACTTACGAGGTGTAAGTACGTGTACTAGAGCATAGGCGCCCTGTGAGACTGGTTTGCCTAGTGGTTCACTTGGTTTGGAGTTAGGTAAGACGACCTAGCTCGGTGTCAATACGACTACCTGAGTATAGGTGCGTTGTGATGGAGTATGCCTTCATTTGATTTGCAATTTCTTTGGGGGAGTGGCGAAAGCATCAATGAAGGAAGGTGAACAAGGAGCTCACGTAGAGCTTGTGGATTCCTTGAAGGTGCATGCTAGGCGTGGAGAGTGAGTGGTGAGGCCATCTCACTTGGAATAGGTGAAAATTGAAGACTAAATGTCTATCCTAGAGAGGTAGGAGACAAGGAGTGAAATTGGCAAATATTTTGGCAGCAATTCACTCTATATTAATCTTGAGAAATTCATGAACCAAGCACCTCCTTTTATAGCAATGGAGGGCCAGAATTTGAATAGCCAAATACAAGTGAAACTAAAGCTAAATTCAAATGGAGTTTGCATTTGAATTTGGCGCCTATTTTTGGACATAACACATGGAGCATGTGATGGAAAGCTTTTAGCACATGTAAAACATGTGGAACATGTGTACTCTTCTCCATGGCTTAGTCATAACCGACCTTGGTTAAATTAGGTTTTAAGGAACCCTAATTTAACCTAGGTTGATTTTTAGGTGTCAAATTTCATCTAAGGAAAAATAACAAATAAAATTCCTAATCTAATTTTAACAAGAAAATAAATTCTACTCTACACTAGAGTTATGGCATCTTTGAACATATATTGGGAAGTTTCTCTGCCATCAGTAGCTGTATTCCAGTCGTCTTGAACCTTCTTTGCCATAACTCTAGTAATTGGCCCTGATCTTCTATTTGTTGGGTTTGTACTTGGTCTTTTGCTTGGGCCTCTTCCATCATCCCCTCCCTCTTGAAAAGGATTTGTCCTCAAATCCAATGCTTCTGCCTCTTCATCTTCACTACCTACAAAAGGGTTAAATCCATAACATTGAAAGTAGTATGTACTGTATATTCTTTAGGCAGGTCTATTTGATATGCATTATTATTGATTCTTTTGAAGACATGGAAAGGACCATCTTCTCGGGGACTAAGTTTGGATTTACTCTTAGTAGGGAATCCATCCTTTCTAAGTTGAAACCAAACCCCATCTCTGATGAGAATCAAATAAAGGAGGCTTTTATTAATGGAGGAAGAGGACATCCACCCTCACATTTGAAGTTTTTCCTTCTAGTCTTCTCAAAATTAAAAGAAGACATAAAATAAAGATGAGGCCCAAGCCCAAAGCCCAAGCCCAAGCCCAAGAAGGCCAAAGCCCAAAGAGCCCAAGTCCATCCCATGAGGGGCAAGGCCAAGCTTTGAAATACTCTTGTATAGTTTTAGGAGGTGTGGTTATTAAATAAAGGAGTGTGAAAAATGTAAAATAAAGTCACATTGTCCATGTGACTTAGGAGAGTGGTGTAGGTGTAGTTTTTAGGAGGTGTCATAGTAGAAAAAGGTCACACCTCCCATGTGACTTGTTTTTGGTGGGAATTTCAAATGAGTTTATTTGAATTTTCCCACCTATTTTTCAGCACCTCTAGGCTATAAATAAAGGTGCTTAGCTTGTACAATTCAGATTTGAATTTATCTAAAGAAACTATACTCAAAATTGGAGTGAGCATTGGAGAGCTTTTGAACCTTCTTCTCTAGTCTTATCTTGAAGGATCATGGTTTCCTCAAGTGGCGGCTTGCACACTCATCTAGGAGCATCCATACTTCTAGTGGCGTGATCATCCAACCATTCTTCCATCTTCATGAGTATTCTCTTCTCCTTCCTTTCTTCTCTTGTTAATTTCCTTGTCTTAGCTTGTTTCCTAGTTGTTTTGGTTCGGCAATTTCAGCTTGTTATTGTCTAGCTATGGTTCATTTGTGTTCTTGGCTGTTTTTCATCTTTTCTTCTTCAATTCCAGCAATTTGATTCGGTACCTTACTGTTTTGTTTTGTTAATTAGTGTTTTTGCCTTTCCTCCATCTCTTTTGGTTCAATTTGACAATATATGGAACATCCAAATGAGTTTGGGATTTGGTACTAGTTTTTGGTGAGTTCTTGTCTTAGAACATTGATCCAACTCTAAGAAAAGTGCCTAAATAATGTCCAGCTCAAGGTGATTCCTAAGAATGTCAAAAATCATTCTCTATATGGCTAGTGGAATCACATCAATCTCCTTCCTAAAAAATTATCTCTCTCTTCCTCTTATTGCTATGTGTTAAATATTTCTTTGTTTGTTGTTGTATTTGTTCTTTAATCCTTTCATGCGTTTTCTTAACAAATTCAGCTTTTGTTACTCATTCCTTAGGCACAAATTCTTGTGGATTAGGAAGTGGCAACAAATCTAAAGGAGTAAGAGGATTAAACCCATATACAACTTCAAATGAAGAAATATTAGTAGTTTTATGAACTACCCTATTGTATGCAAATTCAATATGGGAAAGGTACTCATCCCTAGATTTGTGGTTGTCTCTCATGATTACCCTAGGCATAGTAGAAAAAGATATATTTTCAACTTCATTTTGACCATTCGTTTGAGGATGATAAGAAATTGAAAATTTCAACTTAGTTCCAAGTTTTTCCAAAAGAATCCTAAAAAAATGGCCTACAAGTTTTGGATCTCTATCTAAAACTATGCTTTGAGATAAACCATGAAGTTTTACCACTTCTCTAAAGAAGAGCCTAGAGATATTATTAATATCATCCACTTTATGGCGTAAAATGAAATGTGCTATCTTGCTAGGCCTATCCACAACCATAAAAATGGAATCAAAACCTTTTGTTGTCCTAGGAAGTTTTAATATAAAATCTATGCTTTTGTCTTCCCATGGAGCACTTGCGAAAGGTAAAGGAGCATAGAGTTCATGAGACATTTCCTTAGAGTTAGTTTTTAAACAAGAAATACATCTATGGTAATGTCTTTGAACATCTTTCCTCATGGGTCGCCAAAAGAATTTTCCTTTTAAAAGCTCTAGAGTTTTATCAACTCCAAATTGGCCCATGAGTTCTCCTACACGAGACTTTAATTTTTTTATGTGTTCCTTTACAAAACAGGAGGTCTAAAGGTTGCTCAGAAAGAAGTATCTTTTCTATTTTGTTTTCAATTTTTCTTCTTTCTAAATAACCTTGTGTCAAGGAACACTCTTTTCCCACGCCTATTTTTTTTAAGGGCTTTTTCTTGATTTTCTACTTCTTTCTATTTTCTCTCACTTTCTTCACTCTCACTAGTTTCTTCTTCTTGGCTAATATATTCATCTTTGTTCCTTAAGATCATAGTTCTTTCATTGGGACACTACGATGTTAAATGACCCTTACCAAGACATTTAATACACTGAATTTATCTAGCTCGAGTGTGTGAGATATGCTCGTATTTGGATAGGTTTGGGGAAGGTTCTAGAGATGTTTCTTTGATATGCTCTTCCCCTCTTTGGGACTCATCCTTGTCATAAGATACAGAGTATGAACTTTGTTTTTGACTTGATTGTTTTCTCAAAATTTGTTTTTGAACTTTAATGCTAAGTTGAATCAAGTCATCTAAATCTCTATAAGGTAAAAGTTCAACTTTGTTTCTTATCTCAAGTTTGAGACCACTTAAAAACCTAGATATGTGGTATGGTTTTCTTCATTAATCCCTGCCCTTATTATATATAACACCATTTTTTGCCAATATTCTTCTAGACTTAGATTTTTTTGATGAATTCTTCGGAGCTTGTCCATCAACTTTCTATTGTAGTAGGAGGGAATATGGCGGCGTCTTAAGGATCCCCTAAGATCATTCCAATACTCTATGGGAGGGTCCTTATGAAGGCGCCTTTCTCTCTCAAGGGCAGTCCACAAATACATAGCATTACCTTGGAAGCTTAGGGTGGCTAAGGGTACCTTTCTTTCCTTACTTACTCTATGGCAAGCAAACAATTGTTCTACCTTCATTTCCCAATCTAGGTAAGCTTATACATTTTCTTTCTCATGGAAATAAGGTAGATCTACCCTAACCTCCTTAGTGCTTTCTTTTCTAGCTCTCCTATGGGGTGGTTGATAATAGTCATTAATTCTAAGGTTTTGTTTCTTAAAAGAATCATCTCCCCTAGAGCTAGATGCACGAGAACTTTTTTTTGATTT